>NW_027497830.1:0-155579 GCF_021521415.1 Bidens hawaiensis
AAGGTGAAACGATTAAATTAGTACTCATGTCTAGGACTTAAATATCATTTGATCTGGGAGATCGCATGACAACCATTTCTTCAGGAATAGTGTATCCCGGTGAAGAATAGCACATTGTGGTCTACCTTCTCACAATAATTAACACGCTCGAAAGTAATTCTACCATTGGAGACTTCTCCTTCCTTTGTAATCATTCCCCAGTGATTACCAACAAACACTACATACCCTCCCTCAATGTCTATGACGTTGTTGAGGAGATTTAGGTTGCCGGTAAGAGGAGATTTAGGTTGCCGGTAATATGTCGAGAACATCCGCTGTCTAATCCACTTGTCGCCTGATATATACCTAGATGAACTCTGCACACAAAGTAAATGATTACTTCAAAAAGGCAGGTCAAGCCTCAATCTTGGGCTCTCCTTTTGATAATTTCGGAGACAAATTTAATTTAACACTCGAATTCGGAAATGATTGAGGCACTTGCAAGTAAGTGACTGGTTTCTTGGTTTTCTTCTTTAAGTGACCATCCAGAATCACTCCCAAATCTACATTTTTGCAAATAGGTTGAGCAAAATCAACGAATTTGTTTGATACATTAGGAGCATCAACCCCAACAACCTTCCTCGACTTGATGTTCGAATACACTATAAAAGAATCGTCTACTTGAGATTCCTTAGATTGAAGTTTCATGTCAACAAATGGAGTATTCATTTTAGTCATTGGTTTGGTATTGTCAACCTTAGCTTTGCATTTATACGCTACATGACCTGTTTCACCACACTTAAAACACAAACATGTGTCCAAAATCTTGCGTGGTGGAACTAAAGTGTTGATTTCAGGCTTTGGTTGATTAACTTCAACCTTAGGATTCTCATTAGTCACCATGTTTGAAACCCTATCTTTTAATCTGTCTTTATTTTTATAAAATCCAACATTTTTGTGTCCGATGAACTCTCTAAGCCTGACGATTTTACAAACTTTATAAGTTTAAAAGCAGTTACATTTGGTTTCACTTGAACATTAGATTATTTTGATTTAAGAAACTCTTGTTCAAGCTTGGTAACTTTAGATGTGTCATCATTGTAGACACTCCCTTTCATTTCGGGTTTTAAAAGATTCAAAGGAACCTCTTTATCCGAAAATACTTTAGTAAGACCTTTTAGTTTAAAAACTCCGCCTTTGTTAGGCTCGCTTTGAGGATTAACGAATCTCATTAATTCCTCATCAGACACTTGTTGTTGTCTGATTTCTTTACTTTAACAGAGACTTTTGGTTTGTTCAAGGAATTACCTGAAGATTTTGAACCACAAACTAATTGTTCAAATTCTTTGGGTTTACAAAGGAAGTGATTGTCACAAGGAATATTCTTATTTTTGCACAATCACCACTGGTAAGTTTAATTCCTCAATTGAACCATCAAGTTCATTCTCAGTAAAAACTGATTTGCTCTTAATATGCACTGGTTTTTGAGTCGTTGGTTTCATTGTTTCAACACTTTCAGTATTCTTTGGATTAAAAACAGGCTATTCTGAGGTTGTATATGGCTCAACAACATCGGGAATGCTCATGTAATCACCTTTGAAAGGTGGAGGAACCTCCACAAAACCTAAACCAGCTTTACCATTCTTTTGATGCGAATGGTTAACCTCGATTATTTCATTTAGAAGAAATGATGAGTCTCTAAATTTACTGATTTAGTTTTTCAATTCTAAGACTTCATTCTCTAATTTAGTAATGCTGGTTCTAAGTTTGAGAATTTCCTGAAAGTGTTGTTCAATAATCACGAGTTTTCAATTAACTTCCGCTTTCAAGTCGTGATTAATTTAGACAAATTTTTGATTTTATTAGTAGATTGATCCAAGAGTTTGGATTTATGTCTGAAACAATCTTTCAACATAGAAATCTCGTTCACAAGTTGATTATTTTATTGTAATGCAGACTCAAGTTTACACTTGAGTTCACAACAATTTTCATACTCGATAACGACTTGGTTCGTTATTGTCTCGTGTGACTCATTCATGGATAATTTAAAAGACGAGTTAATACAAACCTCCTCAATATTCGCCATACATGCGAACGATTCTGTTTGTTCAGCAGTTGAGTTATCAGAATCCATGTCTGATTCTGAACTGTCATTTTCTTTGGTTAACTTATCTTCAAAATGCTTCATAGGTTCAACCATGGTGAGATTTGCCTGGTTACCCATTAACCATTGCGACCAATCAAGCCCTTCATTCACGACCAAGGCTTGTGAGCTAGCAGCCTTGACCTGATCCCCGTATGATGTCTTCTTCTTCTCAGGTATGGTAGAACTTTTCCCAAAAGACCGATCAGCATTACGAGGAGCCAAATATTCCTTTTTCGGCTTGTCGCATTCTTTGGCGAAGTGTCCAAACTCACTGCAATTGTATCACTTGATATTTAACTTATCAAATCCAACCCTCTTTTTCAATGAAGATATCTCTTTACGGGTCCTTTGCATAAACCACTTTAATTTACAAACAATCATGGCCATATCCCATTTCAGTCCATGAGTTCATGGTCATCAACATCAATCTGATCATAGTCTTCGTCTGTTAGTTCGCTTGTAGCTATCTTACTCCCAACTAATTGTTCGTAAGAAGTCATGAATGCGCTTAGGAACGCGAACTGCTGCTCCGCTTCCTTCAAATTAACATTTGGCGGAGAGCTAGACTGACTCGATCCTGATCCCATATTAGCACCGGATGCCATGAAACATAAGGGTTCGTATGACAGCTAGGAGTCCCATTTGGAGAACTTTGCGAGTAGAATGTTGTAAAAGGAACTGAGCCCGTAGTGGTACTTGCCGGTAACGACCCTCCATTAAGAGTAGGGTTTTGGCTATCTTTTCGAGAAGTTTGGCATTTCATATCATAATCTCTCTCTTCCAATTTGTTGATGAATTCTTCAGCCAAAAGATCATCATTTCGGAAGTAGACGTTTTCCTTAAGTACAAGTAGGAAAGTCGAATACAACGGTGGCAACGCATTCCTTAAAGTGTCAATTTTCTCCACTTTAGACGGCTCCAACTTAACCATATGCATTTCAGCAATGTGATGACAAAAACGGCTAACCATCTTCTCAACGTTTTCGTTCTTGAGATGCGAAAAGTTCCTAATTGAAATTTCACCAAGGTTTTTTTACTCTCAAGAGTATTCCCTAGGCTATGTGTTTTTAATGAAGCAAAGTATGTACGGTCAACAATTTAGATTTAGTTTGTCCCTAATCTCTTCTCAAGGCTTATTTAGCTTTCTCCAAGCCACCCCAAATTAACTTCAACCCCCTGATGCATTGGTAAAATATTTTTGTATATTTGAGCAGTTTATTTAAAAGCAGACTTTAAGGTTGAACGTTGTACTTACATGCCATCCGGACTTACATGCCTTACACTCAGGATGTTTAGGACTTATTTGAATGCCCTGCCCTTGTAGTCCCCTTGGTGCCCCTTTAAGTCTGACTAGTTTTATAAATACATAACTTTATATGTAGCATATTCATATAAACCCTTTTTTTTATATTATATATTAACATATATTACTTCTCAATTATTCATATAAAAGTTTTTGGTGATCAATCCATCAACAGGCTTGTGTTTGTCTGGATAATTACCTTTCTGCCCTTCATGTGAAGAGATATATAAGAGAAAAAATTTGATTTTCAAATGTATCCCCACATCAAACCTAGCAGTTTCATTATGTTTATGTCACATTGACAACTACTTACCATAGAAAGTTATCAAACAGTGTCAATTGACTGAATTTGGGTCTTTTGAGTCTGCAATCAATGTGTTAGTTTAATTAATCAGTTTTCAATCATTTCCCAAAGATTGGATACTATATCTATCACAAAACCTTTTCAAGCTTCTATGAAGCTTGCAACTGAACAATCTTATCATTTCTCCTATGAGTTCACCAAAAACTGTCTGTTAAGTCAAAAATTATATTCATTGTTTCAAAAATCACTTTCTTTGAGAAACATCATCTTGCACTTGATTTTGAAAAAAAAAATTGTCGTTCTAGGATATGTGACTTACACACATCATTTAAAATTCATACAATAAGCAAACTCATATAGTCTTGAATAATCTTTCACTCGAGCACATATGAATCTCATCGAGCAGAGACAGTGTATATCATTTCATTGCATGTGCTCGAAGTACTTAGAAAGATATTCTAGACTTAACTTTGTGCTCGAGCAACAGACATGTGCTTGAAATACATAGAAAGATTTCCAATACATATGTCAGTGCTCGAACCGTAGAAGCATGTCATCTATGCTCGAAATACTTAGAAAAGTTTTTCAAGCCATATTGTCTGTGCTCGAAGAGCAATAAAGACTATTTCAAGCACAGATTCATATTCAAGGCACTTAAACCATTCAAAATAATCAAATTTCATATTTCACACATTCACATTCATCTGGGATTAATGATTTGTTCATGTAGGCACAATTATTCGCATTTGAAACAAGTCTATCAAGCATTGATCATTACAAATCAACTTGATTCAAACATCTCAGCATTCAGACTCAAATACTTGCATATCTACAGCAAAAGATAGTCAGTAATCTCACACACGACATCATTAAACCATCACCTAATCATTCTATAAGCAAGCACACACATCAGACACACAAAAACATAATTAGTAAGCATGTGTCACACAGTCAAACAAACATGAGGTGATTGTTCAGCAGATTGTCATTTTGAGTGTCTCACCTAATCATGCAATCAAAAACAGTGAGTAATAAGCAGATAGTCAATTAGCAACTCACTTAAGCATATTTCATCAATTAGACTTCATCAACATAAATCATTCCTAGGCATTTTAATAGAAAATGAAACCTGGTTTTGTCTAAGGATTTGGTGAATAAATCAGCCAAATTGTCAGATATATCTACCCTTTAAATTTCTATTAGCCCTTTCTCATTGCAGTCTCTAATGAAATGATGCATAATTTCTATATGCTTAGTTTTTGAATGTTGGACTGGATTTTTAACTATGAACATGGCATCAGTGTTATCAATGTAAATGGGAGTGAGTAAGAAATTCAGACCATAGTCCAGCAGTTGGTTTTGGATCCATAGAACCTATGCACAGCAGGCGGATGCGGTAATGTACTTAGTTTCAGTAGTTGAGATGGACACTGTGATTTGCTTCTTGCATTGCCATGACACCAGCCTATTCCCTAAGAATTGGCATCCTCCTGAGGTAGACTTCCTACTCATGTTGCAGCCATCGTAGTCACTGTTCGTAAAAGCAGACAGGTCAAAGGAGCTGTTCTTTGGATACCAGAGTCCCAAGTCTGGTTTTCCTTTCAAGTATATGAAGATCCTCTTCACAGCTAACATGTGAGACACCTTGAGGTTTGCTTGAAATCTTGAACATACACAGACTGCATACATGATATCTGACCTTGAAGCTATTCAATACATCAATGATTCGATCTTGGCCCTATACTCATGTTGATCAATAGGCTCCCCCTTTTCATCTGTTACCATCTTCTCATGTGTGTCCATTGGAGTGGACACTGTCTTGAAGTCTTGACACTTGAATTTGTTTAGTATTTCTTGTACATATTTGTATTGGTTGATGAAGATGCAATCTGCCTTTTGTTGTACTTGTTGTCCAAGGAAGAAGTTCATTTCTCCTATAGAACTCATTTTGTATTTTGACTTCATCACTTGTTCAAAATATTTACACATTTGTTCATTTGTTGAACCAAATATGATGTCATCAACATACACTTGTACAAGTAGTAGATCTTTCTTCCATCTTTTGTAAAATAATTTCTTGTCAATAGCTCCAGGGTAGAAACCATTATCCAACGGGTGATTTGAAAGCTCATCATATGTAAGTCCCGTGACGGATCTTTCAATGTGATATCAAGATACTCAATGATTAGGCGGAAACTAATCACTAAGCTGATTCTATGTAGCAAGCAAGAACACACATTAAACAAATAAACAAGCTTCAAAACACACGTATATTATACGTCGGGTGCTTAAGCCCTTAACAACTTACACGGGTGAATAATACTTTCAACGAATAGCACTAACTTCGTTAACATACATGAATATATATTCTACCAACTAGGCCCAAAACAAACTAAAATCTCGGTTTACATACAAAAGCCCAACTAAGCCCAACCCGACAAAGCATAAAACCATAAAGTATGTCCCAACAATCTCCCCCTTGGTTTACTGCGTTATTCATGCTCAAGGATATCTGCATCTGCTGCGTCAAGTGCACCTGCCCACAGACCTTCACAAATAATGGCTCCTATCATGCCAGTGTACTCCTTAGCCGCTGGCTCGTACAATGGTTCAGCGGTTATCTAAAATTTGCTAAGAGTCTTGAGATCCTTTTCACCAAACTTCAATAGATCCTTACGATCAACAAGACGATATTGACCCTTGTTTAATCTGATAATAACAGTAGCCGTCATGCCATCATACGTCCAAAACTTCATTTCATCAAGAGCTCTCTCAAGAAATCTCTTGGAGATTGGAATTGACTTCACTTTGTTCGTCGTTGGCCACATCACATTTACCATGGTATTATTGGTATGAGGGTCACGAACACCTTTAGCTTTCTTAAGAAAAGACTCGGCAGTGGGCATGCTTGGAATCCACGTTCCACTCGAGAGTTCAAATACCTCCAAAAGTTGTCAGCTTTTGGTTCATTGTTTGGATTGTGAAACAGAGCACGAGATAAGTCAACCAGATCGACGTTCATCCAAGACCCAAAAATTTTTTTTTTATCATAGTACTCGTGCCACCAGATTTCCGCTTTACCCACCACATTTCTTTATCTACTGCTTATCCCTACGAGAGAACTCCAGATCGATCACCATATTTATCAGAGAAGCCCTTTTGAAGACTTACAACTAATATTTCTGGATGCTCAGATGACACCACGTTCTGATTTGAATTCTTCCTTATGAACATCTTCTTCATCAATCGTTCCGTTTGTTCATCTGTCTTTGGTGGATCAGACAAGTATTTCTCTATACCAGCAGAAGGGTCAATATTAGAAGCTGGGCGCTTATCATGTGCAATATCATCCGAGCTTCTAAATTCATCTCTAAATTTTTGAATTAGCTTCTGCTGGAGATCTAGATACATCGCAGTAAGACCACCCATGCTAGGTTAAAGTTCTAGAATCTTTGAATCTTTATCAACGTATCTCTCTTCAATCTCCTTAATGCGAACATCTTTTACAACCGAGTCATGTTCAAGTTCAAATACTCTGTGTTGTAGGGCTTGAATATCAACCGGATCTGCTTCTAAAGCAATGCCCTTGCCCCTATCTTGAAGAACTTGTCTTGCATGGCCAAGATATGTGCCACTTTCTCAGCTGCACTTGAGCTTCCTTGACCAATCAGATTAGACGATCTTGATGGTTCAGTGTTGGAATAGGCATCAGTCTCAAAATCAAACATACAAGTAATGTCTTCCATGATTGGTTCTTGAGTGGATGGGTCTTAAGCAACTTGAGCCTCAACATTTTCGAGCTCAGTGATAGTTTTTTGTACAGTTGATGTTACTTCAACAGCCAGCACACATGGTCTCGGATATTTCTTACGACTTTTTCGTGGATTGAGATCGGCGGCCGGCTCTTTTTCACCCTCATATTCTTCTTGTGTCACAATGACTGACTGAGGAGGTTTCAATGCAGTCTACTGAAGCTGTTTCTTGAATGCTTCAAACTCTTCGAGTTTTTCAGCAGTAGGCACGGACTGTTGTATCTGGTGCTCAATCTCCATGGGTTGTGACAGAGAAATATCAAGATTATCATCATCGGACAAAACCTCAAAAGCAGTGACATGCCTTTGAACAGGAACCAGATGTTCCTCGGTAACAGCAGCACCAACATTACCCGCAATCTACTCAAAGTAAATTTCCCAAATTTTACCAACAGGTGAATTCCCTTATAAACAATTTTTGTCCATTTCCTTGACTGTTTCATTAACCCGAAGGTGGTTGGTCCCAATGCCTTCCCATCAATTTTTCCACATATTTAATCAGATCGGGGTAATGAGAGTCAAATATCATTTGTAGAAACCTTGGGTACATCAGAAACATCTCTTTCTTCTTTCCTAGAAGGTTGCTCATCATTTCATCGAATACAAACTTAGAATAGTTATAATCCCAATCCATGATCAAAGCAGTAACATCTCACATCTGATTAAGGCTTATCTCATTGATGCCACCTTTCCGTCCCGAGACACACGAGAAGAATGTGTGAATCAAGAATCTCCAATACGGTGAAAGAGCTTCTTGATGGCAGGTGGGTAGACTCCTTCGTAGTTTATTCTTCTAACAATTACTGCAGCATCGTCAACTGGGAATTCTGTGGGATAGTGAGGTTGATCTCCAAATAATAGCACATTACGGATGATGGATTTAGAAACAGTGACAGGTCGTTTCTGAATGTTTGATTCAATTACAGTTAATCCTCCAGCCCCTCTTGGATTTATAGATGCATTCTTTCAGAAATCATCCACCATCTTCTTGCATATAATAGGATTTTCTCGTAAGGCATGAGAAATCCTACAGGTGTTCAAACCAACGATCATCCACTTGAACTCCTTGTGACCCAGTGGAGGATCAGTTAAACATCCAGTGACATTGTGAGAATCAATCACTTCAAGGGCACTTGATCAGCCATGACTGCAACAAACGAGACAATTTAGTGATGCAAGAAGTAAAACATGTGTAGCTTGAAGAAAGAACACATTAGTGGACGTTTTTTTTTCAGTGAGTGAGTTTTCGGTTTATGTTTTGTGTTTTCGATCCAGAGATTTTAGAACCACCGAAAACAGCAAATTCTCGGGTGACCGAAAAAATTCTCTGTTGGGGTCTGACCGAGAACCAAGGATTTCTCGTTTGACCAAGAGAATGCGGTCAACCATCACCGAAAACCCTTGAATTCATCATCTTCATCTTCGCAAACACACCAAATACCATTGAAGAGCAACCTGCAACTATATCAAAAACTCACAACACCATTAATCACTCCTAATCATTCAATGCGAACGTCTAAACGAGCGTAATTACACAGTTTAACCGATTCAAGATAACCCCAATGGCTTCGTAACCTTAATTTGAAAAATCGATTCGGTTAAGGTTAACCTTTTATGCTCGATGGAGACCAGAAGGAACTTTAGAATTTATGGAATTTGAAAAAAAGAGGGGTAAGATTTAGTAGATTAAAGGTGTTCAATGATGACCAAGAAACCGCCTCTTAAACTTTGAAAACATAATCATCTGGGCCTAATGACCAGATGGGCCAAACAGAAACACATTGGGCCAATTGGATCAGGCCGAGAACAAAAACATCCGTTGGGCCAAAGGACAGGTCCACAAATCAAGACTAGTAGTTTTAAGATAAAAATAAACCCGAGTCATGAAAAATTGATTTCTTATGGACATCTGTTTCGACACGAGTACACATGAGGTAAAATAAAAAATAAAAGGAAATAAAATCACAATAAAACTAAATTAAAATAAAAATAATTTACATGTCTAGCAGATTAATCAATTTTTTGGGATCAAATTTCAGCTGTTGAAAACATCTATTCCCTTTTAGGAAAAGATCCAAACATGAGATCATATTAATTAAGATACTTTCACAATGATTCATTTTCAGCATTATTATGACATAGTGAAAAGGTTGATAGCAGTTAATTAGAAACTTAGCATGACTTTCATTGCGCCAGTGATATGCTTAGATTCAATTAGTCATAAAGCTTATATGGACATCACTTATGCACCTATGATGCCCCCTATCCCTTCTCAAAGCTTATTTGGTGTTGATACACATTTTGTACGTCTCAGTCTTTATCAGGGCATTATTGTATTTATTATAAAGTATAGGGGTCTTAATGTAAATATGGCTAAATGAGCCATTCGCTCTAATGTAATGTTACATTCGTTACCCTGTAACGAGTGTAACACATTCGTCTAATTGTAAGCTCATTCGTTAACCCAGATTAACGAATGAGAAAACGAATGAGGGCTATTCGTTATATGTTAAATGTATTAACGAATGAAGAGTTCATTCGTATGGTTTAATGTAACGAATGACACATTCGTTAACTGTTAAGTTACCGAATGTGGTCATCCCCTATATATAGTCTGTAAATTATTCATTAAAAAAAAGTTTTCAGTTCAGTGATCATTCTCTCTCGTTACTCTGTCAAATTGTCATCTCCATAACGTATTCCAGCTTAATCGTATATCAATCAACATGTGTATCGTTTTTATCAAGATCTAGATCCGTAACCAGGTTCTTACAAGTGGTATCAGAGCCTTGGATCTGATCTACGATACATAATCGTGTTTTAATCGTATTCAATTGATTTCTTTTCATGATGAGTTGATTGAGTTTTAAGGTAAATTGATAATTGTAGAAACATAACTAGTTTGTTCAGTGATTGTGAGTTCGGACTAGGAAATTAAGGTTCGGATTTGGTTTTGGATTGTTTTGATATAAGTTTTGAGTAGTTTCAGTAAGATTCGAACGAGTTGGAAGTTAAAATTGGAAGTTTGAATCGTTGAAGACTTATTCGTTATGATGAAGTCTTATTCATTAGGATTAAGCCTGATTCGTTACCCTGTTTACACTCATTCGCTAAGACCTAACCACTCATTCGTTACAATTTCAATCTCATTCGTCAAGGGCAAAACTCATTCGTTGAATCTTATTCGTTAAGCCTGATTCGTTAAGCCACATACGTTAACTGTCATTCGTTAGCAAAATTTTAACGAACAACCCATTCGTTAAAGTAATCAATTTTTAATGAATATCCCATTCGTTAAAGTATTAACGAATATCCCATTCGTTACTGGTTCATTCGTGTGAACAGTAAATGAATAACCTTTGAAAGTTTGACAATTTTAATCCCTGTAGTTTATCATGGCTGCTCAGAATTCATCTTATTATGCATTAGCGTCACAGAATGTCTTATTACAACAGATGCTGACGATGGATAACGAGATTGGCAGTCATAATAAGTGTCCTAAGCTGTTGAAACTATCAGACTTTGCCCGTTGGGAACCAAGATTCCGTGAACATCTGGGATCCGTACATCCTAGCAGTGTTCGTTTTCTTGATGATGTTTATGCTGCACCACTGATCGGTAATGACAATACAAGTTGGACTCCGAAACCATTTAAGGATTATGAAACACATGAGTTGAAGGACTTTGAAAGTGAAACGAAAGCATATTCTACACTCACTATGGCTTTACCGGAACATATTTTTCAACAATATAGTACGATCAAAGTCTGTGCTTCACTGTTTACTACCTTGAAAACGAGAAGTTTGGGAAATATTCTCGAAAACAAGAAGACTTTGGTGAAATTTCAATTCAGAAATTTTATCCTGATGAAAAATGAAACTGTAGAAGAAATGATCAACCGTTTCAGCCATTTGATTGTTGAAATGTCATCTGTTGATCTTGAGCCAAGTGAACAAGATAAAATTGATACTTTAAAAAATGCTTTACCTACAGATTCTTCAACTTTCTTGTTCGTGCTTAAAGAGAACGGTTGCTTTCAGAAACCTGAACTGACTGCTGTACAATTCATTAACAAGATCAAAGAAAGGGAATTTGATCTTAATTGTCAATCTACCTTGAAAGAAAATCAAAATCAGCAGTCATCAACTCAGAATCCATTACTTTATGGTGGTGCATTACCGGCAAACAATGCGACAAGCTCAGTGCCTATTAATGCATTCTTTGCTCAATCTCAAGAGGGTCCTAACGTAAACAATTCTCCTAATGTATGTTTCATGGCGAGTGGTGCAACTGGAAACTCAAATGCTCATACTTCAAGCCTACCCAAGGTTAATTTACAAGAAGCTGAACAACAGTTCGCTTTTGTATGTGCGTTCATAACTTCATATGAACAACTGGTGGGAAGTAAGATTGCTACGAGTGATCTCACAGATGAGGACTATGATCAAATCGACCCAGATGATCTTGAGCTTATGGATTTGAAGTGGAACATGGCCATGATTGTTCGAAAGGGTTTTTAAGTGGAACATGGCCATGGATTTGAAGTGGACCATGGCCATGATTGTTCATGGGTTGAAGCTATGCAGGAGGAGCTGCAACAGTTTGTTAGACTGGGTGTATGGGACTTAATCGACAAACCCGATCACGTTAAAAAAGCGATTCCTACAAAATGGGTTTTTAAGTGCAAAAAGGGCGATCGTGGGGTTATCGTGCGAAATAAGGCGCATTTGGTCGTTCTTAGTTACAATCAATAGGAAGGCATAGATTATACAGAAGTGTATGCTCCGGTGGCACGACTGGAGGCTATACGAATATTTCTTGCCTATGCAGCCTACAAAAACTTCAAAATTTATCAAATGGATGTAAAATCGGCATTTTTGAACGGAGCAATTCATGAAGAAGTGTACGTGAAACAGCCTCCTGGCTACGAGGATCCAGACTTTCCTGAGCGTGTTTACCGTTTAAACAAAGCTCTGTATGGTTTGCATCAGGCCCTAAGAGCCTGGTACAGCACGTTGGCTGATCATCTGATTGAAAGTGGATTCAAGAGGGGAACTGTGGATTGTACGTTATTTTACAAGAATATGGGTGATGATCTGCTCCTCGTCCAAATTTACGTGGACGATATTATTTTTGGTTCGACAAACGATAGTTTATGCAAAGACTTCGAGAAAACAATGCAGACAAAATTCGAGATGAGTTCGATGGGAGAAATGATCTGCTCCTCGTCCAAATTTACGTGAACGATATTATTTTTGGTTCGACAAAAGATAGTTTATGCAAAGACTTCGAGAAAACAATGAAGACAAAATTCGAGATGAGTTCGATGGGAGTAATGTATTTAGTATAAAGTATAGGGTTCTTAATGTAAATATGGCTAAATGAGCCATTCTCTCTAATGTAATGTTACATTCGTTACCCTGTAACGAATGTAACACATTCGTCTAATTGTAAGCTCATTCGTTAACCCAGATTAACGAATTAGATAACGAATGAGGGCTATTCGTTATATGTTAAGTCTATTAACGAATTAAGAGTTCATTCGTATGGTTTAATGTAACGAATGACACATTCGTTAACTGTTAAGTTAACGAATGTGGTCATCCCCTATATATAGTCTGTAAATTATTCATTAAAAAAAAGTTTTCAGTTCAGTGATCATTCTCTCTCGTTACTCTGTCAAATTGTCATCTCCATAACGTATTCCAGCTTAATCATATATCAATCAACATGTGTATCGTTGTTATCAAGATCTAGATCCGTATCCAGGTTCTTACATTTGGCTTTCCCCAAATCACCCCAATTTGACTCCAACCCCCTAGTGCTTGATCAAAAGAATTTCTCTATACAAAAGATTTTAAGATTTAAGATCGAACGTTGGACTTACATATCATCCGGACTTACAAGCCTTACATTCAGGGTGTTTGGGACTTATTTGTATACCTCACCCTGTAGTGCCATGGTGCCCCTTTAAGCCTTTTAAAAATATTTTAATTGCAATATATATATATGTACACAAAATTTATATATATATATATATATATATATATATATATATATATATATATATATATTAACAAAAGATATGATAATTTTTGGCAATCAAGACACTAACAGGCTCGTGTATGACTGGGTAATTATTTTTCTGCCTATCATTCGAAGAGATGTATCTAGGGACATGCAAAGCATCTTTAAAATGACTCTCCAAAATAGGTTTAGCATATTTAGTTTATATCACTTCAAACTTTTACTTATCATGGAAAGCTACCATACACATCAATGACTAATCAAGAGCTTTTTTAGCCCAATAACTTGACACTTTAGGCACACATAATCAACTTATCTATTATTTCTCAAAGGTTGGATCAATTTTCATTTGAAAATATTTGAAGTCTACGGCCTCCTCCTGCGAACTGACTGGGCGCTGAATGGTATCATGCCCCCCTCTGCATATCTCACACAACTTGCTCTTCGTCTGCAAGTCCTTCACGATCTTCGCCAACGCCTCCACCTGTGCCGTAAGTGCGGTGCTCGTGTCCACCGAATGCATGCAGCGTGATATCCACTCATAGCTAACCCATTAAACAAAGCGATGCACTCATCCGGGTCCTTCGTCGTCAGCAAATTTCCTCCCTCCGTCGTGTCAAGCATGTTTTGCGTCACGTATGTCACTCCATTTTAAAACTTTTCGACAACCGCCCAATCTTGTAAGCCGTGGTTCGGGCACAACGCTAAAAGATTTTTGAAACGCTCCCATGCCTCGTAGAAACTCTCAATGTCCTCCATCTGGAAAGAATGAATCTGATTACGAAAACGAGCGGCCTTGGCCTGAGGATCGTATTTCTCAAGAAATTGGGTCTCCATGGTAGCCCAAGTAGCTATAGAGCCCTGTGGGAGGGACTCGAGCCACAGACTCGCTTTATCGGTGAGCGAGAACGGAAAAACGCGGAGTTTCACGGCGTCTTTGGATTCGCCGGCAAGATGGAGGGTGTCGCAGATACGCGCGATGCGAGTGAGATGATGATGCGGGTTTTCGTGAAGTAAACTGTGGAACTGAGCAAAATGAGAAATGGTATTCAGAATGTTCGAAGGAATCTGCCAGTTCGCGTTAACTTCAATGGCGGGTGGTGCGATGCTGGATCTCGCGCCAGCATTTGCCAGGTTTGCCCGGTCTGCGACTGTCCTCCTCGGTGGTGGATTGTCGCCCATGATCCTATCCCTATCGACGAAATCGGAAGATGTAGGAGATGAGGATAAACTGCCAACAGATGATGAAGTGGATGATGGTGAAATGGTGTGACGTCTCTCACGAAACTCTCTCTCAGGCTTGGGAAATGCTTTAGTGTCAGGTGGTCCACATGATCGAGTCTGTCGCATACAACTATACAAATCAATAGAAGAAGCCAAATTATCCTAATAAACAAACAAAACAAAAATAATTACATGTAGCACAAAAGGTAAGTCCTAACTCGGATTGCTCTCAAAACGCCTAAAACCGTGTCCCCAACAACGGTGCCAAAAACTTGATGTGTGTCGGATAACCCTATAACAATGACCCTCACAACTAAGCTTTAAATATAAAATGAAAATCCTAAACCACACAGAACCGGCAAGTGTATCAGTCGCAAGTAGTATAAACCTAGGAAGTCCGAGTATCGAACACGAATACACGTAAGGAAGCTAACGATCACTAACCCTAGACAAGACCTACCTAAGAATAATAATTAATTGATTTTTGATTTTTGATTTTTTATGACTTAACTGGACTAACTGGACTGACTGACAAAAGTTACCAAAAATAGAAAACTTAACGAGGAACTAACTGTGTTAACTTCGGATGGAAAAAAAAGTCTACCTAGGTTTGAATCAAATTGTAGGCCTAAAAAGCTAATGGATTGAATGATATCTAGACACCGGTCCCTAGAGATGACTCGACTAAGGATCGCTCGGGCTTACTGGATTACCTCTCGGTCTCACTCAACAATCCTTAACTACTCAAAATCGATTCAAACGACCAAACCGGGAAACAATTGTTAACGTGTTCTAACCTCTGTACAAGAAACTTAAACAAAAATATATCAACTAGTCGCTCAAAACAACTAAACCTGACAAGAAACGAACTCGCTCTCGCGCAATTCTTATTCTAGCATTCAAAGGCAATTAGACAACCCTAACTTCTTATCACCTCTCGGTCTCTAAGAAGGTGTCTAACTGCTGTACTTTAACCTCAAATTCACGCAACAAAACCCTACGGTTGTACCTACCGCAAACAAACCCTAAACACAAAGTCTAGAATCAAACAATTCACCGATCAATCAACACAAAACTAATCAACCAACGCAAGGGGTTTAAGCAATGAATTACCCAAAATTTCCAACCCTTAAACACAACCTATTTCATGTCTAAATCAAACTTTAAAATAACAATTAATATCTATCAATCAAACAATCCAATAAACTCATCAAAACCTAACAATTAACATCATTCCTAGGTAGAACTAACAAGTTTAGCCTACCATACTTTTTGGACAGCCATGAACACTTAATAAAAACATCATATAACTCATCTCAATAATTAATTCAAGCATCTAATGATCAATACAAAACATAAACAAGTCAATATCTCAAGCAATTACTAAACTATTTATCAATTGAACAAGTAAATCAAAGTGTATGAACAATGAAAAAGATGTAAGGATATGAGATGATTATGGTTGCTCCTTGGCTGATGTAAACTGATGAGAAATGATCACCGACACTTGTTCTTGCTTCTTCTTCCTTCCTTAGCCGCCACAAGTCCCGAACCCTAGCACGAAAAAACCTTTTCTCCTCCCTTGCTGCCTGCTGAGTTCCGATCGGACCTAGGGGCTGTGTTAGGTTTTTTATTTTTTTGTTTATGTTATAATATAAAAGAGTCTTGGGCTCTAATAACATGTAATCGGGTCGGGCCTTGAGTTGTTTCTTGAAATCCTATGCGTAAGGGGCCCGTAAACTGCTCAAGAAGCTCGGTTTTGCTTCCTTATAACCCATAACCTACAATATGAAAAAGATTATGTAAAACCTATATTAAACAAGTAAAAATACATAAAATATAATATAACACGTAGATAAAAGGCGCGGAAAATAAGTGTGTTTTGCAACACATCACTGGAAGACACTGGAAATTGTATTGATCAGCTTCGGCTTGTGTGCTTTTCGATGATGCTTGCCTAACGGACAAGCCACACACTTTTCTATAGTCACAAAATCTTTAACTGGCAGACCACGAACAATATGATTCTTCGCAAGACAATTCAGGGTTTTGACATTTGCATGACCAAGGCGACGATTCCATAGCATGGCATTATGTTCCGACACTTTAGAAAACAAACATGTAATTTCATCGAGAACGTTCTTGTTCATGTCAATCAGGTAGGCATTATCTTTTCTCTGAGATCTGACTAGGACCCACTCGTCTGGTATGACGATACCAGGTTTTAGAATCAAGCATTCTTTGTTGGTAAAGTGAGCAGAAAAACCCTTATCACAAATCTGTGACACGCTGAACAGACTGTGCTTCAGTTCTGGAACATAGTTAACATTTTCAAACTTTAAAACCCCGTTACTCACAGTACCCTTTTGCGTAATCTTCCCTTTCTCTCCTCCCGCAAAGGAGACATATCCACTGTTAAAAATTTGAATATTTCTCAGCTGGGAAATGTCCCCTATCATGTGCCTGGAACAGCCACTATCAACAAAACAAGGTCTGATAATATTCCTCCATAGATGTTCCTGCACAATGTGCGAGATTAGTTAGTTTTGGGTACCAAGTCCATAGTAGTTCAGGGTAAGCCGGACTCAGTTAATCGTGTTACGGGTTGCCATGACATATCCTCATTGTTATCAAAGTTAGAGTCAGAAGACGATAAGGACTTTGTTACCGGAGACTTGGGCAACCACTTGTATTTTGGTTTTAAAACTTTGTGACTTACACAAGTGGTTGACTTAGCATCTGGTTTGCAAATAGAAAACTCGATCGCCTTTGACCCTTTAAATGTTTTTGGTTTTGAGGCCCACTTCGGTCTTGGAACCGAAATCGAGTTTCCATTCCCCCTTTGATTCACAACGGGCTTGGTCCTAAAAGAATTTGACCTGTCAGCCTTGTCTCTTCTCCAATTGCCATCATAGAGCCTTGCTTCATAATGCCTTGTTATATTAGAATGAAAGTTTCAGCAGGCATTCTGATGCGTGGTCCTATGATGTCGTCTATAATAAGGGATATACAGGAGACGAGAACAGTTTTTAGCAATGTGACCGGGAATACCACAGTTGAAAGAAGTCTTCCTTTTAACATAAAGGTCGTTGTGGCCGATTCCCGGTCTTTCTATGTTGTGTGAGTTTGTCTTTCCCTCATTGAACTAATCATTTGAGCTTCCACATTTATTATCACAAAAACTCTTTTCTTTTACAAACTTAGGTGATAAATATTTATTATGTTTTTTAAGCTTATCAGATTTATTAATTGACAGATCATTGCCTTTTGAAGTTTTAATAAAATTATTCAAACAATTGTCTTTGCTCTTAAAACCCGAGCCCACACACGCATCAGTAATATCATTGTTTAAAATAGGCAAATTAGAAAACACAGCAGAGTTAATGGGTGAGTCATCATCCTTATCGGTCCAATCCTCAACTATTACTTCATCTGCACATGAGGTAGACACATTAGAATCGTTCGCCCCGGAGGTTGATTCAAATGCCAAGTCTGAACCAGCCGTACCCTTTTCGATTGCAGTACACTTACCATATTGCAAGTACTTTTCCTTTTCTTCTTCTTCCTTGGTGAGAGAAAGACTAGTATATTATTGTTATATGGAAGGGGAACCACGTTATATCCAATACCCACACCCTTATTTTCTTTCCATTTCAATTGATTTTTAATCATTGATTCAATAACAGCACTAGAGACATCAAATTTTTTAAAATTGAATATAGCATTTTCGAATTTATTTGTTAGTTTTGCTATCTCCAGCTTCGATGCATCTAACTCAGCGTTTAGTTCAGCAATTTTCTTTCTAGCATCTTGATGGTGACAGCACTTATACTAAAATCCGATTGCAGTTTGGAAAAATCTTGTTTTTGTGCCTCTATTTTGTCTTTTAAAGCCTTTTCAAGTTTCTTAAGTGTTGAATTTTCATATTTAACACCCTCCATCTCCCTGATTAAGTTACTGTTATGTATTTTATACAAGCCTAATTTATCAATGCACGATTGAGAACAAAGTACAGGACTTACCTCAGATGGTTTGGTGGAGGTGAAGGCCATGAAGGCATGGTGAAGATCCCTGACCTGCTCCTCAGCTTCGTTCTCCTCTTCCTCGAGATCCATTTCATCATAATTTGCAACTTGATTACTCAAGTTCAGTGCTGCCATCTGATTTTCCCAAGAGAAGTTCTGAACCACCAAACCTCGCTCACCCGCACTCGAACTAGCCACATTCTCCTATCTTCCACCATTTACCGGAACCATTTCCCTCTCTCTATTTCCTTCCTTAGCTAGATTTGTACACTCACGAGCAAAATGACCCGGATCATGACAGTTGTAGCACCTCAGAAAACTTTTGTTGAATCCCGCTTTCTGATTTGCAGGCACATTCCAGTTGTTCCTGCCTGTCCTCTTAGTGAACTTCTTGGCTATAAAAACAGCCATAGTGATTTGCCAAGAAATATCAATCTCCTCCACATCATCAGGATGTATCTGATCCAGCTCGGCTGCCACAACGGGTTATACCAGGTCTCCAGCAAGAAAAGCATTATAGCAGTTCATAAAACCTACCATTAAAGCTATGCTCTCTTGAGTCTCTTTGGAAGTAATAGGAGTTTGAATAGGAGGCTGCATGGTCGTGCTCGACTACACTGGCTCGACACTAGCTCCTGCCTGGTCTTTTTTGGCTCGGCACAGTCGTGCACATATAGTGCACAATCGTGCATGTTTGGCAGATCCATGAATTTTGTCCTAGAGATGCCATCTTTTCGTCATTTCTTTATCGAGTGGGTGCCCGGACCTACAAATACACAAACAACTCAAATAAGTAACAAACACAATGAATTTGCATGGAGATTACCAAAATATGAGGATAATTCGATACGATAAGATGTACACTTTGTGTTATGTCACTTATTAAGACGTTTCCCTTATAGCGATTCTCCAAGGCTTCCCACATGTCTTTAGTAGCATTATATGTTTTAAATGTGTGGAGAATCTTTGGAGGCAAAGCCATAGTTATAGCGGCTAAGGCTTTATTGTCAGCCTCATACATTTTCTACTCATCGCCCTCCATTTTACTGTATTTCTTGACCTGCTCTCTACCCTCAAATGTAGTTGTGGGTGGTATATTCATATTTTCAATACACACCCACGTCTTGGCATCTTTCCATTTCATAAACTGTTCAAATCTTTCTTTCCACAGGAGGAATTCGGTTCCTCTAACTAACTTAGGTGCTTTCGTTATGGAACCTGATTCTACTTCCATTTTAACTAGTTCTGTGATAATGATGGATGTCATTGTTAAATGTTTAGATTGTTTAAAACTTTCTTTGTTTAATCAGATTTTGTCTTCACCTAATTCTCAATATGAGCGAAGTTATCATAACTGATAACTTCGCCTTGTAAAAATATCTAGTCAAATTCGCCTGTTAGAACTTCTTCTATTATAACAACGCCTGTTATAACTTCGTTGGATCTGTGAAACCCCTAGCGACAACTTCGCTGTAATGGCTCGAATATTTGGTTTTTTTATTTTTTGGAGTATAGCATTTTCTATGATTTTTAGGAAAGTAATGATAGGCTAAGGTAGATTCTTCGGTATTCTTGCACGTAAAAACTTGTGAAAATCCTTGATTTAATGAATAACACTCGTGTGATAATCCCGAACCACAAAATTTAGAACTTAACGTTATAATACCAATTGTAGGTCCCTGGAATGGATCGATCATGGAAGTATCACAATGTCTTATGGTTGCAGAATCTCCTTGGTATTTGTTTACGAGTATTAATGATAATCAAGTACGCATAGAAAGAAGGATTAAGCTCAAATGATTACTTGTATTTTTTAACAACTCAGTATTGATCAATACATAAAAGTTCCATCCCGAACCCTAGCCGAGATATGTTTATATACTACATATGTTCACCTGTTACATATTAGGTGAAGTTATCACAACTTCGCCTGGTCCCTATCTTCGCTACTAACAAACACAACAAACACCAAACCAAACATAAACACAATTGTTTGATCAATCAAACACAATAATGTAAACAAAAAAATATTAAAAGCTACAAAAATATTGATCTCAAACACAAATTACCTAATTTTCTTTCCACCTCAGATGAGCTCACACATGGTGGTAGCATGTACAATAACCAAGAGCACCTGTTAGGTTCGTCGGTTATCTCCGTGACACTCGGAACGTGCAATGCATCTCCGTAACACTCCAAGTGTCGCAAGTATCTATGAAGTGTCACCATGTGGAGACACTTCTAGTGTCTCCAATAGTGTCGTCTGTACCTTTGGCAACATTACTAGTTTCGCAAGAAGTGTCTCCAGTAATACGCTACACAACCAGGAACGACCAGATCGATTAATTGATATTATAATTCTCAATTTTGAGACCCAACAATCACCTCTTAGAATCATACTGTCAATAGGATCAAATGATTAAATATTAGTCATTTTGGTTCTCCATCATTGTAAACCCTTCCTTTATGACATAAGATGAGAATTTAAACCTAACTGACTGAAAATAAAGTCACGTGATTCTGATCATCTTGTATTTGGATGAGTGTCCCTTGTACAACAATATGATCTTCAGCTCCGTAGAAAATAAAAATAAAAAAAAGAAAGAAAAAGAAGAAAACCATCTTCGAATACATTAAATAGCCACAGATTCATCATTGTCGAAGATATAAAAATAAAAAAAATTATTTCCAATCGTTTTGACAAATCTCCCTCAAATCTTCATAAATGTCCTTCAAAAAGTTCATCCAAAAAATTTCTCACAAACTACTATTTTTTTTTAAAGTAGCGTTGCCACAAGTGTTGCGAAAACAAAAACTGGCGACACTCTTAGTGTTGTCAATTATCTTTAGCCGACACCACAAGTATCACACTATAGTGTCTTATGAACTTTCGTTTTGAAATTATTGTTTCCAAGACACAAGTATCACTAAGAAGAATGGAAATGTTGCCGACGACACTGGGTAGAACACAAGGAAACATCAAGTGTTGCTATAAAGTGTCACCAAAAAACAAATAGTATTGTTAGAAAACACATAATTGTCATTAACTTTTGTTAGTTGGAAGTCTTGATGGAAGTGTTGTTGGAAGTGTTGCTGGAAGCGTCAATGTAAGAATATAGAGCGTTGCTGTAGGAATATGAAGTGTCGCCGGAAGTGTCAATATAAGAATATGAAATATCGTTATATGAACCTGTACATGAACCATGCCAGAAAAACGCGAAAAATCGCTTAAAAACTCTAGATCTAAGAACATTTTCACTTACATAATTCGGATGCAGATTTCACCAAAAACAACTAAAATCAACAACTGAAGCTCAGATACCAATTGATATTTCCTTAGATCATGATTTCAAGCTTGTTTTAGATGGAAATGGTAGAGACGAGTGGTTTTGGAAAATAAAAATCAATCAAATAAAACAAGATAAACAAATAATAAATCGAAATCTATGATATCACTAATCTCACCACACAAATTACACAACTTTCTTTCTACCCCTAGTGAACTCCCTAGGGTGGTGGCTCACACAATGACCAATAAACAAACGAAAGCCTAGTGGTCTATATATAGCCTCTTGAGCCTTGTTCTCAAAATCAAGCAGCTCGTTGGTGAAAACCCTTTTGTTTCCCAAGTTATCTCCACAACCCTCAAAAGTGTCGACATGCGTCTCCGCGACACTCCAGTGTCACCATTATCCATGAACTGTAACCATGTGTTGGGGTCACAGTTCTAGTATATATTGGAGTGTCGCAAGTACTTTCAACAATACTACTAGTGCCGCAGGAAGTGTCGCTAAGAAAGCTACACAACTAGAATTTACCGAATTAATTAAAAATACCATTCTCAATTTTTAAACTCAACAAGTCAGAAACTATGGGTGAGTGTTGGCATTTCCGATAACAGGAATAATTGGGCCACAACTTGGTCGTATCCAAGTTAGACTCCAATAAGTTGCTTTTGAACTAGCAATTCGTTAATTTATAAAAACTAAGTTATGATTTACAATTGTAACCAAAATTTTTAGTTATCAAGTTATTGTTTTTAGTTGTTTTGTATTTTATATTGAATTTGTAACTTGATAGGGTTTGCGACCTTGTTTGAGTTATTTTTATATTGGATTAAAGCCAATTATATAGTAAAACCAATGTTAATCGGTTTGATTGGAGTTGCCGCCCAAGTTTATCTTTAGTTACTCATATGATTTTAGCTTGATAAAAAAGCCCAAGATTCATCTATCACACACGAGCTCCACCCCTTATGGTATCGTGGTATAGGCATTGGTGTTACCCAACATAAACTGGGGTTTAAGCCTCACAAGAAATAAAAGAGGTTCAAGTCTCCGATGTGATAACAAGGTAGAGAATAAAATGTAGCTGTTAAAAGAAATATATATATACTAGATTTTATCCGTCGTATTACAAGGGTTGTTTTACATTATTCGTTTTTAATATTTGTATATGTATATGTATATTTGGATTTTAATTTTATTTATTATAAGAAAGTTAGTAATTAATATCCTTGAGGTTTGATAATGAAATGGTTTCACAAATAAAAGATATGTTATAATCCGGTTTAAAAGCTATCCGGGTTTGGTGATACCCATTACCCGTTTATTTTCTTTATTATAAAGTTGTTTCTTAATTATAAATAATATATTTTTTTAAAATAAAATAGGATATTAATTTTTAGTATATTCCTATTTTATAGGATTTTCATATCAAAATTTGATGAGATTATTTTTCTAATATAATGAGATGTTATAACCCGTTTAAGAGCTATCTGAGTTTGGTGAGACCTTTATCCGTGAATTCGGGTCAAATGCGTGAGAAGCCTTCATTTACAAATAAAGTAATCTGATGGCTTGAAAGAATGGTCGTTTTACATTTTTCGTTTTTTAATATTTATTTTTTGGATCTTAATTTTCTTTATTGTAAGAAAGTTAATAATATACTTAGGGTTTGATGATGAAAGGGTTTCATAAATAAATGATATGTTATAACCGGTTTCTGGATTTTGTGACCCATGACCCGCTTATGTTTTTTACTGTAAAAGTGTTTATTAGTTATAAATAATATCTTTTTCTTTTTAAATTGGATATTAAATTTTAGTATATTCCTATTTTGTAGGATTTTCATATCAAATAATTGGTAAGATTAATTTTTAATTTAATGAGATGTTATAACCCGTTTAAGAGCTATCTAGTTTTGGTAAGACCCATACCCATGAATTTGGGTTAAATCAATGAGAGGCCTCCATTTATAAATCAAGAAATCTGGTGGCTTCCATAAAAGGGGGGAGCGAGCACATCGCGACACATAGGATTTTTGGGTTTTTGCTTATATATATGTATATATATAGGGAGAGGATCAAGAGAAAACACATCTTTAGAGAGAAAACTTAAAAACTCCTAAAGAATTATTTTTAATTAAAAATAAAAAAATATTCTCAAATTTCTTTTTTTGCCATTATTCTTATATTTTCTTACCCTTTGCTCAAAAAAAATTAAAAAATTAATAAAAAATAAAAAATAAATAAAAAAAACCCGCTGTAATGCACAAACGTATTATTGTGAGATACCGTTGTATTACACATGTGTATTACTATGTATTTTGAGTTTAATAGTGTTTAATTGCATATATTCAATATTTGTGTATTGTATATGTGTAGTAGTGTTGTATTAAATAAAAAAAATAATAATAAAATAAAAGTCGATGTGGTGCACATGTGCGTTAATTTTGTATTACACATACGTACTAATGTGTACTCGATTTGTGTATTAGTCTTATTTTACATATATAATAGTGTATATCAAATATGTGCAATAGCGTTGTATTCTATGCAATACAAACACTTTTCCATATATGCAATCCACACTATTACACATGTGCACTATACCGACAAGGTTTTTTTTTATGGGGGAATCAATAACAACATATAAAAATAATGAAAAAAAACATCAAAAATTTTTTTTTTAAAAAAGTTAAAAATAGTTTTTTAAGAGATTTTAAGTTTTCTCTTTAAGAGGAGTTTCACTAGATGCAACCCATATATAGACACACACACACACACACACACACATAGAGGATGGATCTTGCGAGAAGTTGATCTGAACCATTGATTCTATGTAATCAATGGTATTCAATAAATATGGTGTTTTTGTAATTATTAAGAGTATATTACAACATTAATTTAAGTAGAAAATGATACAGTTGTCTTTTGAGTATGTATAAGAATTAATTTCTTTATCTCTTTCTATGTCTAAATAATAGCTCATCTCATACAATATAGTCTACAGTACACATTAAACCTTAAATACATATGAAACCTTAAATAAGAATACTGTATTTTTTTTTTCGCATATCCTACAATGCGTGTACATTATATTTGTTAAGCTACACAACATTTGAAAGTGTGCCTATACAATATTTGTTATGTCTACACAACATTTTAAAAGTGTACATACACTATATTAGTTTCTTCTACATTACATTAGATATGTCTACACAACATTAGTTATGACTACACAGGTACACAACATTCGAAAATATGCTTACACTACATTACGCAGCTATATCTACATTACATAACACCTACACAACATTAGTTGATTAAAATCGTGGAAAAAAAAACTTTACATTGAGATCAAATAGAAAAATAATAATAATTAACCATGTTATGGAATAAAATAATTTTAGATCAAATGCGTAATAATAACAAGGTTTTCTTTTTTTTTTCTTTCTTTTTTATTTTTTTTTACAAAATAAATTGTATGTGAATAAAATATTCACAAGAACTTAAAAAATTGTATGTGCTACGGATTATTACATCTAAAAACGTAAGATATGAATTATGTAAATATGTTAATCAAGCTGTTGCCTTTCTATTATTATTATTAGTACTACTACTACTACTACTACTACTACTATATAAACCAGTCTTTTGCTTGATCAAATACACACGTACACCTGTGCTGATTTCTATGTAATAATAACAATAATAATAAAAATAATAATAATAATAATAATAATAATTTGTAACTACGATTAGTTAGTCTTATCATTAACTAAGCCATTAATGAGTATAGTTACAAAACAAAACACTTTATATTTTACTAGTGTACCCATATATTTAAATAATTAGAAATTAAAAAAAATATGTGATTGGTTAAAATACTTCTCGCAATAAGAAACACTTCTGAAATAAACATAATCCTATACACACACACACATACACACACACACACACATATATAGGATGATTATTATTACAGAACTTTTAAATTATTCAAGAAATTGAAGGAAATCTTAATAACCAACGTTTTCAAACAAATTTTTGTATGTTAATTTTTTTTATTGTAGGTTTATTACTTTTATGTCTATATTTACGATTACAATTAAGAAATTTATTTTTACACATATCTAATTTTTTTTACATATATATAAGTTTGTTATTACATAAATTTTGCACATGTAAACTTGTGATTCATATATGTAATAAAAAAATTCATATATAAAATATGGTAAAATTGTCTCAAACAATGTTAAAATATGAAAAACATCAAAAAATAAATGTTTGATTGCTATGAGTTTCAAAAAGTTCTTAACTTTTATGGTGTTCTGAAATGACACTAACCATATATATATATATGTGTATATATAAATAGGCAAAGTATAGAATGAAACTCGCTTGAGTTGTGAAAACCCTATTTAATATCGGTTTTTTTTTCACATATAATATATGTTGTTACATTTAATACAAAGCATCGAATACATAAAAAAAATGTTTTGCTATTTTTTTACATTTTTTTACTAATTTTTATATATGTTTTTTGGAAAGAGAAAATATAAATTAACTTTTACATTTTTTATTATCTTTAATTATGGACCACAAGATTTAATATTTAATTAAAAACATGTGGTTGAGAATGAGTTTCAAGAGTTTTCACAAATAAAGTGAGTTTTTATTGTAACCTAACCCTTTATATATATATATATATATATATATATATATAAGCTGAGGATCAAGAGAAACCTTATCTTTAGAGAGAAAACTTAAAAACTCCTAAAGAATTATTTTTAATTAAAAATAAAAAGTTATTTTCAAACTTCCGTTTTTACCATTATTCTTATATTTTGTTACCCTTAACTCGAAAAAAATAAAAAAAATGTAAAAAAAAACACTGTAATGCACATATGTATTACTGTGCGATACCGTTATAGTACACATGTGTATTACTATGTATTTTTATGTTTAATAATGTTTAATTGCATACATTCAATATTGGTGTATTGTATATGTATAGTGGTGCTGTATTATTTCAAAAAAAGAATAATAATAAAATAAAAAGTCAATGTAGTGTACATGTGCGTTAATGTTGTATTGCACATACGTACTAACGTGTATTCGGTGTGCGTATTAGTCTTATATTGCATATATACAATAGTGTGTATCAAATATGTGCAATAGTGTTGTATTCTATGCAATACAACACTTTTGCATATACGCAATGTACACTATTACGCATGTGCACTACACCGACGAGCTACTGGAAAGGTGTATTTTTTTTTTTGAACAATAACAACATATAAGACTAATACAACACTATTGCTTTACTAAAACTCCTCTTATATATATATATATATATATATATATATATATATATATATATATATATATATTAAAATAAAAGTCAATGTAGTGTACATGTGTTAATATTGTATTACACATACGTACTAATGTGTATTTGATGTGCGCATTAGTCTTATATGTGTGTATCAAATATGTCTAACAGTGTCGTATTCTATGCAATACAACACTTTTGCATGCATATATGCAATGCACACAATTACGAATGTGTACTACACCGACGAGGTTATAAAAAAAAATCAACAATATATATATATATATATATATATATATATATATATATATATATATATATATATATATATATATATATATATATATATATGAAAACTCTTCTTAAAGAGAAGATTTAAAAACTCTTAAAAAATTATTTTTAACTTTAAAAAAAATTGTAGTTTTCTTTTTTCCTTTTATTTTTTATATGTTGTTATTTTTCCCAAAAAAAGAAAAAAAAATTTGTCGGTAACCTAGTCGGCGTAGTACACATGTGCAATAGTGTGTATTGCATATATGCATATGTGTTGTATTGCATATAATACAATATTATTGCACATATTTGATACACACTATTTTATATATGTAATATAAAACCAATACGCACATCAAATACACATTAATACGCATGTGTAATAAAGCTTTAACACATATATACACTACATCGACTTTTATTTTATTATTATTTTATATAATAAAACACTATTACACATATATTCAATACACCAATATTGAATATATGCAATTAAACATTATTGAACATAAAAATAAATAGTAATACACCGGTATCGCACAGTAATACGTATGTGCATTACAACGTTTTTTTTTTGCTTTTTTTATTTTTTCGATTGAAGGGTAACAAAACATAAAAATAATGACAAAAACGAAAATTTAAAAATATATTTTTATTTATAATTAAAAATAATTATTTAAAAGTTTTTAAGTTTTATTTTTAATGATAAATTTTCTCTTAATTCTCTTTCTATGTATATATTATATATCACCGCACAAACTCTTATTTTAGTGATTAAATCTTAAGTTTTATGTGGAGAAATAGATGGAATCTTTCTCACATAATCACATGGGAGGGGTTGATGTAGTTGTTTTATGAAATCCATGTAGTATGTTGGAATATCTCTGTTACCTAGGGATGCTATTAAACTAAAACACTTATTTCCAGGAATCACATGTACGTGATACACATTCTTTTTTAGTGACAATACAAATATTTCCTATAGAAACGTAAGGAAATGATGTAAAGTACCACTCTTTTTGCGCTAGTTAAATTTGTAGCATATGTGTTCTAAAATACAATTCATAAAGATCCATAATCACTCATGGCTTCTTGACATTTTAAAAATAGAGAACCAAAGTATATAGTTTTGTTTTGAATAACCAAAACAATTCATGGAAAACTTTAACTAGTTGAAGAGAGCTCAAGTACATCATTTTGAAGAAGAAAAAGTATGATTACACTACCACAAAATATCTTAAATACAAGATATGTCTCTTCAAATATAATAAAAAATTAAAACACATAGGACACTGTTTCTTTGTAACAACCAGGATATTTTTGAAGTAATCTTAAGAGCACCCACAGCGCCACGTCCATTGTTAGGTTTTCGTCCCAAGAACCATGCGCCACCCAAGTTAACCATTGAAGAAGTTTGCCAAGCCAAAGTTTGTAGTTGTAGACGGAGATGCAAACACAAAATCAGCTCCTCCCTCTCACATCACGTATATACATACATGTTATAAATATAGATTTAGTAACATTTTAATGAGTTTGTGGAAGTTTAATGTGGTGAAAAAAAGTGAGGGTTTTTGAAAAAGTTTGTAATATAATATGTCACATAATATGATTGCATCAAAATTATTTCTTTGTTACTGTGGTAGTTTTGATACAGTCCTTATATGCATGTTTCACTTGTGTAATAAAAGTGACAAAGTACATTGGAAGCATACGTAATCCTTAACAGTTAGCAAGCACAGCTATTAAAATTCTTAAAACACATGAATCTTGGTCTTAAGGAAAATACGTTACTGTTTTTAGTGTGTTTAATTTTCTTCATTTGTACTTCTAGTAGATGTAGAAAGATAGCTTCTAGCAAGTATACTAGTTGTATCGTTAAAAATAGATATAAAGCACATACTTCTTGTAAATTCAAAATAGAAAAAAGAAAAATCCCTTGTTCTTCAGCCAAGACACTTGCAGTTTTTGATTTTGGATATAGAAATTTAAATGCCAAAATAAAACTTTTTAGTTGGATTGTTTTTCCCTTTTATATTGATTGTTTGTTTGCAACAGCAAAAACCAAATGGGAGGAGGAATTTAACTTATCTATTGTATATATGTGGGGATCTAAAATAATTACAAATTAGGGTCTAAAGGCAAACATGTAGCTATGGTAACAAACAAGAAGATATCAGAGTATGACAAACAATAAAACAAGATTAATAAGCATATGGTTTTCTTTCAACTTCAGAAATTAGATGATAGAACAAAAAGAAAGAAAAGAAATTATAAGTGCATAATCTAGAACAAGTACCTCAAGATCTCACTTAGAATTTTGTTTCATTCATATAGTCAGATCCAGAGTACTTGCCCTTTTTGCGTTTTGATCATTACCATGATCATCTTCTCTTATTAACTTGTTTCTGATTCTTGAGAGGGAGGGTGAATACAATGACAATGACCAGTTACCTTCTTCTCCTTCACTGTCATCTCCTTTCAAACCTTTTCCGTTTTCGGTGTATCCAGAATGGACCTCAAGAGATAGATTCAAATCAAGGTCCAGAACAGAAGCCTTCCGCTTTGTTCCTTTATCCTTCCCAAGACTTGTGCTTTCCAAATCGATATTATCCTTCCCAAGACTTGTACTTTGCAAATTGATACTATCCTTCCCAATACTTGTGCATTCTAAATTGATGATGGTTCGTTGATGTTCTTGAGCGTTGAACATATTGAGATTTAAGGTGCAGTTTGGAAGCTTAGAGTATAGCTCTTGCAGCATCTCCTTCTTCTCAATCATTCTTGATCTATAACTATCATGAACATCCTGGATTCGGAAAGGAATTTGTTCACCTGGTAGACCATGATTAGTTTGGAGACTGGCACTTGTTTGTCCCAAGTGATTTAATGCCAAAATTCTATCTGCAGCCATGCTATAAAATCTTGGTTTTGTCTTTCCAAATGAACTATGCTCCTTCAAAGCGTTATGCATCCAATCAAGATTGTAGAGTGATGCATCTTCATACCTTTAAAAGGTAAAACCAGATGATTATTCAACTTTCAAGAGATGAAACACAAGAACATATTGAGATCTAGAGGTGTAGTAATGATACTACAAGAATAAAGCCACTGAAAACATATGTTTAACCATTTATAGTCTTATTTTTTTTTCTTTGTAGCAAGTTCAAATATGTTTTACCTGAAGGTTGAATCACATGTTCGGTTGTAACATTGAAGCATCTGTAATTGACTCAGGTTATAAATATTTGGATCTCCACTCTCAATCCTTGGATCTGCTACTGCAATATAGAAAAAATTTACATGAATTCGATTACCGAAAAGAAGATAGATACGAACAAAAACAATCATCAATCACCATACCTTGGCTTGGGTCATCGAATTTCTTGCTTCTATACATCTGATGAAAATAAACACCCGGAAGAGAAATCATCATAAGCTTTTGTTTATACTACAGATCTATATTATTTGTTTATTAGCAGTAGATGAACCTGTAAATGACTTTTGACATGAGCTATGTGAAGCCCTTTGACATTCATCAATTGAAGAACCAATTTTGGAGTTGCTTCTGCACAAAATGAAATAATAATTATCAAGCAAATTAAGATGTTATGGTATAGAAGCTCAATAACCAACAACATAAAGAAACCATGTATTATTGATCACTTACTATCTTGTCCACCAAGCCTTTCAACCGCCTGAACAAATCTAAGGTGCAAATCATTCGTCCACCGGAGTCTAGGCATCTTAGATCGGACATAAGGTCGAACGGATGGCTTCTTATCGCTCTCTTCTACCGTACTATTGCTAGAACTCCCTCCATCTTTCAACTCCATTACTTCTTTTGACTCGTTTTCTTCTTCTCCTTCCATATTCAGGTACGAATCTAAACTTTTCTTGGAGCACTTAGTTTCTTCACTTCTCTCCATGCTTAATTACTTGATCTTCCTTTGATCTCCTTTTGTTTGGAAAATATTGCTTTATGCGTTGAAATCATTCTTCAAACAAATAACCCTGATATCATTGAACACAGATGATTAGGCTTCTTCCTTAATTTCATAATCTCATCTTTCCATTTTAACAAAGAACCATCAAGTTCTAGGGATCATTAAATGCATTCATGAGACTTTAGACAAACATACCATCAACCACTTTGAAACCCTAGGTAGATAGATCTTTTTCAAAGATGCTCTCTCTGTCTCCTCTCTCTTGCCCTCTCTCTCTCTCTCTCTCTCTCTCTCTCTATCATGTAAGATAAATAATTCTGCCATCTATATTATATTCCACCAGTGGGTATGTATATCTATACATATACATATACACACATAAGCCTTACATGTACGCATCTAAGTTTTTTTTAACCGGACACCCGGGTAACCCTGAAAAATAGATTATCCTTCCGTTCAAAGAATAGAGGCGACAACAGCCCACCCAACAAGGAGGATACCCAGAATATGAAAACCCCCCTACTCAACCTGGAGCAAATCCTCGGTATTCAAACTCATGACCGTACATAAAGAAAACCATGGGGCTACCACTGGACCAATTGGTCTGGTATTTACACATCTAGATTTACACATCTAGATGCCTACACAAGTTATAAAATGTGGAAACAAATATATGGTAGGTTTCATATGAATTCGATCGCTATAGCACAATTCTTACATATACAATAATTTAATGGAGAGTACCAAATCTTGCATTGAGAAATGCTAAAAATATTCTAATAAGAAAATGGGGAAAAGACAGTCCGCTCGTTGATTAAATACCTTCTTCCGCAGAGAGCTACATATATATGACAAGAAAAATCAATTGTTTGTTTATTGAATAAGTCCAAATAAGTTCAAAGTAAACGTTTCCTCCATCTTTGTCTTGGTATCGCAGCATTTTCGATTTTTCTTGAAAGAGAAGAGAAACACCACTGAATCTTGAAACTTCTCACATGCGTTTAAAAATATGAGGTTTGCATTCACCACATGATTGTTCAATGACATACTTATACAACTGCAACTAAACATTGGTTATTTACCAGGAAGTATCACATTTAAAGAAACCCTACATTCCATTGACACATATTTGTTTTTGGAATATTGGTTTTAAATAATTCCAACTATGTCCTATTGGTAAATAGCAGTCCCAACTTTAAACTTGGTCGGTGGCAGTCCCAACTAAATGGGTATTTATTTTAAACGGACCCCAACTAACAGATGTTAACCCCGTTTGTGATTTTCTGACATAGACCTTCTTCTCCGGCCGCATCACGTTGGAAACCTGCAGCTCGCCTCCATTCTCCCTAAAATCGTTACACCGTCTCTCTTTATCTTTCCCATCATTCAAAACCTAACTGATGTGTCGCCGTTGTTGTCTCTGACGAAGTACACCCTCGTCAATCGTGCACCATTCGAGGTAATTGACACATCATTCGACTCGTTTTTGATCCCCTTAACAAAAGCCCTATGCTTATTTTGTAAATCATGTAACATTGATTTCAAACTTTTGAAAATAAAATCAGGTTTGGTATCTAGGGATTGGCCAAGAAAGAAGATGAAATCTACTTAATTTTCTAACTACCAATGTCATTTGAAGAGGGAGGGAGACGGTGTGACGATATTAGGGAGAATGGAGGCGAGTTGCAGGTTTCCGGCAAGTTTCCGACATGATGCGGTCTGAGAAGAAGATCCACGTCAGCAAATCACTAACGGAGTTAACATCCATTAGTCGCGACCCGTTAAAAACAAATACTCTTTTAGTTGAGACCACCACCAGCCAAGTTTAAAGTTGGGACTGCTATTTACCAATAGGGTATAGTTGAGATTATTTAAAACCAATATTCCTTTGTTTTTTTATCCAATGTTAGACAAACAAGCAATATCGAAAGGTCTTTTCATATCATTGGAATGAAAATCAATTCATCGTGAAGCAAATTACCATCTGCTTGTTCATATTGTCTGAAACTTGCGTATTACTAGGTCAGCATAGCAAAATTTATAGGACGACGTTATTATATATAGCATTTTTCCTTTTATTTTGTTGAGTTTTGATGTTCATGTATACTTTTTGCAAGTACCTTTAACTTATTTAACTACAAATGTGCAAAATTTATAGGACGACGTTGCACATTATATATATAAGTGTCTCAAAAAAATTATATGTCACTCTCTGGTTAATCCCCAACCTCTCTCAAGTCATCAAATTGCTTGATTTGTGATTTGAAGCTTCTCATTTTTAACCGAATTCGCATGCATGGGTCTCACCAAACCTAAATAGTCCTTAAATGGGTTATAACATCTCATTTATTTATGATACCATTTCACAATCAAACAATAATTTTCGTGAGTCACGGGTTCACCAAACCCGGATTACCGTTAAACGGGTTATAACATCTCATTCATTTGTAAAATAACAACATAATCTTCAAACAATAGTTTTCGCAGGTCATGGGTCTCACCAAACCCGTCTAGGTCCTATGAACGGGATCAAACAACCAAGTTCTTTGATCAATCTCCTAAAAGGTTAGCGGAAATCACCTTTAAGTAACTGAGATCTCGGATCTAGTTGTTGTTTGGTTATTTCCGAAAGTGAAAGATAAGATAGAAAGTGGGAGAGTTGGTAGAAAGTTAAGATAGATAAGTATGGCAAAGGTTGTGAGTACATGAGGAGCTTGCACTATTTATAGTTCAAGTCTCATGCACTATGTATTATTTCATAGGCCTAGTGGGCTTGTCTACAATGGCCTTATACCCAAACATACAAGTAAGGATAAAAGACGATTACATAATGATTTCGTAACAACGTACACAAAAGACTTAATATACAAAAAAGGGCCTAACAATCTCCCTCTATTCCTCAGTATTGTCTTCCGTGTTCATCCTTGGTCGATCTCGTACTCTAGGCACCCATCTTCTTGTAGTTGATCCTCAAGAAGTCTTCGAACAAACTTGTTGAAAGTCTCAACTATCTTGTCCGTATTCTGCTTTCCATGATCTTTTAGAGTATGTTGGGTTTTAGCAAGATTATCAAAGTCATAAAATGCCATTTTTATGAAAAACTCAGCAGAATAAAGTTTTAAATCTTGTTAATAGGTGTAGAAAACCAATTTTATACATGCAAAACCCAATTCCGGATCCATATACGAAATACATATTAACAAACACATGCATGTGACTATAAGTCCATGCAGGTTAACACTACCTTTCAAAACCAAGGAAGTGTGAAAGAGATGATGAAATGGTAGACAAGAACTTTAATGGTAGTTCCTTAAGCTTGCATACCCCAAGCTCCCGACAAGACACCTTTGATAGTTAGGACTTACACCTTAAAATTTTCTTCCTTCCTCTTTGGACTCCTTGGCCGAAAAATAGAGAAAAAAAGGGAGGAGAGAAAAATGTTTGTTACTTGTGAAGTCTTATGAGAGAAAGAGACAGATTTTGGTCTTTCAAAAGGTACCTCCCAAAGTCCCAATCAAAAACATTGTATGTCTCCACTAAATTTTGAAATAATAATAAAATAACAAAAGAGAGAAAGAGAGGGGGGGGGGGGGCTTTTCTTTCCCTTTCTTATTTTTATTATTTTGAAGGTTTCCATATATATACATATGTTATAAAACTTATATATATATATATATATATATATATATACATTGTGTTATAAATAAAACACATTATAGGTAACATGCTAGGTAACAATTTTAGCATATTGTTACTTAACCATCTTAAGTAACACTATAGGAATGCTCTCTCTCAAAGTGTAAATCATCCATATGATTTATTCATTTCACAAGGACATTGTATTTAGGAACCCTTTCCAAATAACATAAGTGTTAATATTTATTTACTATGATCATAAATAAACAAATATAATTGGTGTTTGTCTAACTTGTTATTGGGTATGACCCGACTTGGATCATAACATACTAGCCACATCAATAATAATATGTGTCTTGGGCAGAACGAGACCAACAATCTACCACTTGCACAAGAAACATAGAAGATTGATGCAAGCAACAAATATCGCCTAACTATGGTTTACTACCCCTAATAAGCATGACGAAGTGCCATTAAATAATATCATCCCCTTCAAGTCCCTTACTTGAAATGATTTAGGTGAAACTATCATTTATCCTTTTTGTCTCAGATGTCATGTCAAATCCAGAAAAATAAAGTGATCATTCTCTGTCGATTTAACTTAGCAGGCCTTAGACATATTGCTCTCAATGAATAAGAGGGACAAATCCCCTTTTGACTACATATGTCTCTCACAATCACTTTGTATCATACCTGATCTTAGACTTATGTACCGTCATGTTTCATAGCAGCGAAGAACTAAGTTAAAGTATAATATTTAGTGAATATCAAGACCCAATATGTATCTCAGGTCAGAGGATACTATGATATTCGCCTTTCCTCAAATTTACTTATTACCAATCACAAATATTCCATGTAGAAACATTTAAGAGCAGGTCAGTCCAATATTTATATCCCATAAATATCTATGAACCTTGGCAGCAACCTTTTGCTCTATATTCATACCTTATGAATATCCACCAATCCAAGTTCATAATAGTCCACCTTCATACTTGTTCCCACAAATATGAGCGACTACGGACATTTAGAATAATTAACTTATTCATGGATTTAAACATGCTAAAATGGAGCATAACTCAAAATATCATAATCATATGAATAAGTAAAAAACAATTGTTCCGATATCCAAATACAAAATAGTTCAAATCCAGTCACTAGAATATCGAAATCCTAAGGAACAAGTGTGACCTTCATGCTTTGGCGTTTCAAGGAGCTTCGTGAGTGGATCCGTAGTATTTCGATCGGTATGATCTTTGCGAATACATATCTTTCCTTTCTCAAACTCATCCCTTATGTAGGTGAACCTCCGCTCAATGCGCCTCGTCTTTTGATGTGCACGAGGTTCTTTGATTTAAGCAATCACACCCTCGTTGTCACAAAAGATTCCTAGAGTGTCCTGAATGGTACGGACCACCCCTAGATCGGCAATGAATTTCCTTATCCACACGCAGATTTTTGAGCTGCCAATGAGGCGGCGATGTATGCCGATTCTGTGGTGGACAATACTACCACATCTTGTTTTGAGCTCTTCCTAGAGACTGCCCCACCATTCATAATGAAAACATATCCCGATTGTGATCGAGAATCATCTCGATCGGTTTGGAAACTCGCATCCGTGTAACCCTTTACAACGAGTTTCTCCTCACCCGAACCGTATATTAGAAACATGTCCTTAGTCCTTCTAAGGTATTTCAATATACTTTTAACCGCCATCCAATGGCTACTTCCCGGATTTTGTTGGTATCTACTTGTCATGCTTAAAGCGCATGACACATCCGGTCTAGTACATATCATTGTATACATGATGGATCCAATAGCCGATGCGTATGGGATTCCTTTCATTATCTCTTGATCATCCTTTGAGCTTGGACATTGAGATGAACTCAATATCGTCCTCTTTGAATAGGTACCAAACCTCTTTTAGAGTTCTCCATTTTGAACCTTTTAAAGATTTTGTCAATGTATGTACTTTGGTTTAAACCTATCAATCGCCTTGATCTATTCCTATAGATCTTTATTCCCAAAATATAGGCGGTTTCGCCAAGATCTTTGATGGAAAAACAACTTCCAAGCCACGCTTTAACACCTTCCATGGTTGGAATGTCATTCCCAAATAGCAGTATGTCATTAACATACAATACTAAGAAAGTGATGATGCCCCCACTAGCTTTCTTATACACATAAGTTTCATCACCATTTTTGATGAAACCAAATTTCTTAACTTCTTCATCAAAACTGTGATTCCAACTTCTAGATGCTTGTTTCAATCCATAGAATGATTTCTTTAACTTGCATACTTTATTAGGATGTTGTGGATCAACAAAACCTTCGGGCTGAACCATATAGACATCTTCCTCAAGATGCCCATTTAGAAAAGCGGTCTTGACATCCGTTTGCCATATCTCATAGTCATAATGTGCGGCTATGGCAAATAAAATCGTAATAGACTTTAGCATTGCTACGGGAAAGAAAGTTTCATCATAATCAACCACTTGAGTTTGAGTGAAACCTTTTGCTACAAGTCTTGCTAAGTATCCAAGTTGCCATTCATATCGGTTTTCTTCTTGAAAACCCACTTACTTCCAACCGGTTTGGAATTAAGAGGTGGTACAACCAAATCCCATACTTGGTTGTCATGCATGGATTGCATCTCAATGTTCATGGCTTCAAGCCATTTGTCACAATCGGATTGTGACATTGAATCACGGTATGTGGTGGGTTCATCCGAATCTATCACATAGCATCCATCCATGAAAAATCCATATCTTTCGGGTGGATGACTAATTCTACCGGATTTGCGAACATTTTGTGTGTTTTGATCAAACATTTGATCATTAACATCCTTTTGTTGATTGCTAGTATCAACCAAACGTGTATCGGCTTGTGGTTCTCGATCCTCCTTAAGTTCCACCGTTCTACCAGTACCTTCCATAAGGAACTTAGTTTCCAAGAACTCGGCCTTTCGAGCAACGAATACCTTTTGCTCGGTTGGGTTGTAGAAATAATATCCCATTGAATCTTTGGGATATCCTACATAGATACACTTAGTGGATCGAATTTCAAGTTTGTTCTGGGTGTTGTTCTTGACATAAGCCTCACAACCCCATACCTTTAAATATGATAACGATGGAACCCTTCCATTCCATATTTCAAAATGCGTCTTATCCACTTTCTTGGTTGGGGCCATATTTAGAATACGGGCCGCGGAAAGCAAAGCGAAACCCTAAAATGATAGAGGCAATGTGCTTCTAGCCATCATAGATCGAACCATATCCAATAGAGTTCGATTCCTCCTTTCGGACACACCATTGTGTTGTGGTGTTCCGAGTGGAGTAAGTTGTGAGATGATCCCATGACTCCTAAGATGATCTTGGAAAGCATCACTTAGTTATTCACCTCCTCTATCCAAATGAAGTACTTTGATGGTTTTATCGAGTTGATTTTGTACTTCATTTTGGAATATTTTGAACATTTCAAAAGCTTCATCTTTGTGTCTTAACATGTACACATACCCATAACGACTATAATCGTCGATAAAGGTAATGAAGTATCTTTCACCATTCCTTGTCATTGCCTTAGAAGAACCAAATACATCCGTATGTATGATACCTAATAAGTCTTTTGCCCTTTCGTTTGTTCCACTAAAGGGGTCCTCGGTCATCTTTCCTAACATACAAAACTCGCATTTATCAAATGAATCACCTTCAATTGATTCCAAAAGACCATTCTTTTGAAGTGTTTGTATGCGGTCTTTGTTTATGTGACCAAGGCGACAACGCCAAAGATAAGTCTTACTCAAATCCATTTTGAGTTTCTTGGTGTTTGATTGATACAACGTGCTATCATAAGATGTGTAATCAAGAGTTAATTCATCAATGCCATTAGACGGCATTGCTTTAAAATAAAAGACATCATTCATGATAACACAAATACAATCATCCATAAATTTGAAATCATAACCATATTGTCTTATTAAAGAAGCAGAGATAATATTCGCAGACAAACTAGGAGCATACAAAACATCATTTAAAATAACTTCCAAACTATTTGAAAGCTTCAAAATGTAGTCTCCTCAGGCTTCGACAACAACCTTAGCTCCATTGCCCATGAAGAGACTAATATTTCCTTTCTTGAATCCTTCATTTCCTTTGAACCCCTGCAACAAATTGCAAATATGAGTTCCACATCTGGTATCCAATACCCATGTGTTAGAGGAAATAATATTAAGATCAACATGAATCATGAAAGTTGTACCCGAGGTTTGCCCCGCATCCCTCTTAGATTTCAACTCCTTTAGATAGGTTGGGCAATTCCTCATCCAATGCCCTATCTCCCCACATCTAAAACACGGATCCTCCACGCAAACCTTTGCTTTTTTCTTTTTTGGTTTGGGTGGTTTCGCTTTACCTTTCCCTTGAACTTGCCCTTGACTTGTCCTTTAAATTTGGCAACCTTTGCCTTGGGTTCCAGGTGATGCCTCTTCCTATTTCCTCCTTCATTGATCGTTAGAACGGGTAAAACCTTCTTACCCATTCCCATCCCGGCTGTCTTGAGCATTGCATGAAGCTCACCAATGCTCTTGTCCCACCCATTCATGTTATAATTCATAACAAAAGTCTCAAACTTCTTGGTTAGCCCATTTAGGATCAAATCCGTGGCTAACTCTTTTGAGATGGGATAATTGAGGCGTTCAAGACGATCAATGTGGCTTTTCATTTTGATCACATAAGAGGAAACCGATTGGGTTTCTTCCATACAACATGCATAAAGCGCTCGAATCGTTTTGAAGCGTTCCACCCTAGCTTGTGTAAGGAACATTTACTTAAGTTGGGTGATCATGTCGAATAACCCATGAAGTTCAAAACCTTTTGAATCTCGGGAATCATAGTTCCTAACATGAGGCAAGAAACTTGCACCGAATCCTCGTTGTGTTTTACCCAATTGTTTTAGTTATCGGCATCGTCAATGCTAGGTTCATCGGGAATAGGATCCTCTATTACGTAGTATTTCTTTTCTTTCTTGAGAACGATTCTCAAGTTTCGATACCAATCCATAAAGTTGTTATAGTTTAGACGATCCTTATCGAGAATAGATCTTAGTGATAGGTTATTAACGGGTGAGATAATAACGTTAGGTGGATTGTTGATTGCGGCCATCTACAAGTTTAGCAAAGCTCAATTTTAGTATTTTTGATATCAATAATTAATTTTAATCTTTAATACCCTTTATGTCTCCTAAACAATTAATGATTAAAATCTAGAACCTAATGTTACATTCAAATAGTAGTTAGGTGACCTTTATCCTACTATTTAAATTAACAAGGTAGTCAACGTTTGACGATTGCAACCCTTTGCAACTTCTAGTTTTATGGGATTGGTTAAACATCTTATGTTTAGTTCGCATGTTTAATCCCACCAACACCATTGCACGCCATGCTTCGGTGACCCTATTCACATGGTTTCCAATTTAAGTTGTCCTACATATACACACGTGTGAGTTTACATATACAAGTGGTTAGGTGACCTTTATCCCACTTATATGGTAAACCCACCTCAAACTCACAAGTTTCCTCCAATGTGGTTAGGTGACCTATATCCCATATCGAGTTCTCAAGTGATTTGAGTGTTGTATAAAAGGATGGTGTTTGACTTATTTTATAAAAGTGATTTTCGTTTTCTAAATTCTAGATTGGAAAACAATTTATGTACCTTCCATTTGCATGCATTTAAATGTATGGTACTTAGTTGAAAACCCCATTTTCAAAGTTTCTATTAATAAAACCCATTTTATTGTGAAATCATTAGTCTTTAATAAAACCAATTTTATTACCTAACGATTTCTAAGGAACCATTTTTATGCTAGTTGTTGATTTTAAGTTGTTAACAATCCAAATTGTAATAGCACAAGCAAAAGTAAATCAACCAAACAAGCATAAAACATACAACCACAAGTTCATAACCATATCCTCCTAACGTTGACTACATTTGTTGACCGAAGCCAAGTGTGCCAAAAAGTCTCTCCTATGGGACCCATAAAAACATAAACTTGTGTCGGTGAACTCCCACTTGATCCCGCATCCAAATGCTCCAAGTGTTCACTCCATGTTGTGGTCTCCATGATTTTATTTGGGTTTCCTTCCTTGCATCTTCTTTTACAAAAAAATATATCCTAATATATTTTTCTCTAGTAAAAGGAATACATCTAACCTACTTATTATTACAAACCAAATGAATGAATAAATAGATTACAAAACCCAAAAAAATATTACAACCATATCAAATGAAGAAACCACCAATTGAATGAACAAACACATCAACACAAACATTCGACCAAACACAAGGCCATGGCTAGGTTATGAACATCCATTAGACATCCAAATATGCAATAACACAAGACCAAAAATGGTTCCCCTTCACCCCTTAAAACTGTCGGCCCATACAAACCAAATCGAAAGTTTTTGGGTTTTGTCCAAACAAAATAAGCAATCATCCAAATGACCTAGTTTTTCAAGATTACCACATGCATGTAAAGTATAATCTTATCCATGGGGTAACAAAAATCCCTAAAGTTTTTGGCCAAATAGTAAAACCCACCATAAACCCGAAAATTTTTGGGTCTAATGAAGCATGCATCCGTATAAGTGGCTCTTGATGCCATTGTTGGGTTTTAACAAGATTATTAAAGTCATAAAATGCCATTTTGATGAAAAACACAGCGGAATAAAGTTTTAAATCTTGTTAATATAAGGTGTATAAAACCAATTTTATACATGCAAAACCCAATCCCGGATCCATATACGAAATACATATTAACAAACACATGCATATCACTATAAGTCCATGCATGTTTAGACTACCTTTCAAAACCAAGGATGTGTGAAACAGATAATGAAATGGTAAACAAGAACTTCAATGGTATTTACTAAACAAATATAATTGGTGTTTGTCTAGCTTGTTATTGGGTATGACCCGACTTGGATCACCACGTACTAGCCACATCAATAATAATATGTGTCTTGGGCAGACCGAGACCAACAGAGTAGGCAAAGGAAACTAGTACAACTTCAAATATCTTCTTTGCTGAGACCCATCAGCTCGTGTTCATCGAACACACACAAAGGATGCATGGTTCGGCATTGAATAACGGTCTCGCCTGTGTTATTGTCGAACTCCAGCATAGGAATTCATGGAGAAGATTGGGCTCGAACGGCTCTCCAAGATATACTTCTCGACCTTCCCTGGGTATCTTGAATCTCCTAGCTTTTCCGTGGATGATGTAGTGTGTGGGTCTCATTGGGTATATTTTGTGGGTGGTATGGTGGTTTGGGTTCTGCGGTGGAGAGCTTGATGATCAAGAACGGGGCCTTATTAGAGTCCATGACCTTCCGCAAATGCTTCAGCAACTGCTCCTCCCCCTATTCTTCCTCAGCCTGTTTAGAAGAACCACCAGTAGAAGGCTTGCCGGTATCCTCCTCCTCCTCCTTCTTCTTTTTCTTCTTATTCTTCTTCTTCTTCTTCCACATCCATCTCAGTCTCCTCGTTGGCAGACTCAACAGCCTCCTCACTTTCGTCACCAGACACATCCCCAATAGGCTCTGTCTTACTAAACAACCCACACTTCCTCCCTGGAGTCTCTCCTCTATACATATAGCCTCTGCTAGATGTACAACATGGCCTCAAGTACTGTCCTGTCTTCTTCACTGTCTGCTTCACTGTCCTCAACTACATATATAGGCTTAGGCACATCTGGCATTAGATCATCAAAAAGCATCCGCAAGAGCCTTGGATACATCATCAAACTGCTATTAATCGAGGCATTGGTTATCATGTGTAGGAAGATCAGCCTCGAATAGCTGAACTTCACCTAGTTTGTCAGTGTAGTCATGACACCCGCCCAGTCTGTCCTTAGGCTATCAAAACCACCTTTCATATCTAACAGACAATGTACCCCAATGTGGAATAAATATCTCTAGTAAGGAGGGATATGTCTTTTCTCTAGAGACTTTCATTGGGTGTCATATCCGATGTCATTCACAAATTGCTACAGATCTGCTCTTTTGGCCTTCTGAAAGTAATGAATCTCTGCATCCTTTATGTAGAGAGCTCGTTTGATGTCTGCTTCAGTAATAGAAAGGCTCTTCCCCGCCACCTCAGATTTGAGAGACATAGAGTTTTTGGAACCTCTGGCGATGGTCCAAAACTATTTAATCCAGCACGTATGGATGTCTAGATTAGCCATGATGGCATGCAAGTGGTGTCTCTTGTAGGCCCTTAATCATGGAAGAAAACACCTTGTGTTTCGTCTTCTTTGGAAGAACTATTTAATCCAGCATGTATGGATGTCTGGATTAGCCATGATGGCATGCATAAGTGGTGTCTCTCGTAGGCCCTTAATCATAGAAGAAAACACCTAGTATTTCCTCTTCTTTGGAAGATCGAGAGGGAAATACGTGCTTTGTTGTTGCAAAAAAAACATCAACAAATGATTAGAACATGTATTCAGTAGTAATAATAATAATAATAATAATAATAATAACAAGGTGATATATAGTTACTGTATTTACAAAATTGAAAATTTTAGCAAATTGAAAATTTTGAAATATTTGCTAAGTATGAACCAATCGCGTCGCTTAAGATAGAGTTCACATTGCATGGAAATTGAATCACATTGCATGGATATTTGAATTGCATTGCATAATATTAATCTAGTTGTGAAAAGATTTTAGTCGTATCGCATGAGTTATGCAATGCGATTTAAATGCATATGCGATCCGATAGACATATTATGCGATCCGATTGAAATATGCAATCCGATTGATTTGCTCAGGCGATGTGATTTGAAAGTCTTAAGTGATGTGATTTAGATTTCTTTTGTCCAGATTCATCAATTTCACTCGGATCCATTCGTCTAAGTCCGATTCGTCCTTTTGTATCATATTACACTCACAATCACAACCAAAGCTAATCAATTGGACCCTAAGTGGTCCGATAAACCCTAATATACAAACTCTATACAAAATGAAATAAGATTGCAAGTAAATTTCTTTTAATGATCCGTTGAGATGTTTAAAACAATAAACTTTGAGTATTTTAACAGAAACGTCACACACACATACATCGGATTCAATCAGTGGTTCATCTTAACCGCCGATGAACCAAGAACAGAGAATATGATTAGTAAGGGTGTTCAAAAGTATCCGAATCCGTATCCGAATTATCCGACTATCCGTATCCGAACTTTCTGAATTTTTTGATATCCGAAAATTCGGATATCCGAATCCCGGATATTCGAAAATTCGGATTCGGATTCGGATACCGGTTTTCAGATTTTTCGGATAGTTCGGATATCCGAACTATCCGATATATTAATTTTAATTTTTTCTAATTTATTTTATATAACAGATACCAACAACAACCCTAGATCTATTTTCATAATTTGCAATGCCTCTTCTTTTCTTTTCTCCACTCAAGACCCAAACCCTAGATCCAGCCACCACCACCACCGGTGTCGACCACCACTCGTCTCCACCACCGTAGTCACTCGTCTGCAGCCTCCACCACTCGCCTCCACCACCGTCAGTCACTCGTTTCCAGTCTCCACGACCGTCGCCGTCGACAAAGATCAATCCACTTTTCATGTTAATTTGTTGTTGGCATGGATGTTGGAAACTTGGAACCATGGAGTAAAGAATTGGAAGATTGATTTGAATTCTCAAGATGTTTGTTTTGGAATAATGTGTTGTGTTTCTGACTTTATTTTGAACAATGAATTGTATGTTATTTGGTTGTTTTATGTTTAGTTTGTTTGATTTGGAAACTTGAATTCTTGAGATGAATATGATGATGAACAGAAACCTTAGATAGATTAGATGTAGAGAGTCTGATTGTTTGTTGTGTGTTTTGAATTCTTGAGATGATTATGGTTTTTTTTATTATTAAAGCATGTTTTTTTTTCGGATATTCGGATATCCGAAATTTCGGATATCCGAACTGCGGATATCCGAAATTTCGGATTCGGATTCGGTTAGTGAAAATCACTATCCGAAAGGTTCGGATATCCGAAACTTCGGATATCTGGTTTTGAACAGCCCTAATGATTAGTGATGAGGATTAATATGATGTTATACCGTAGGTGTAGTATCCATAACGATAAGATCAAGTGCAATATGAAGAAATTTGTTTGCTATGTGAGTAAGAATATGTGTTTGGGTAGAGAGAGAGAGAGAGAGAGAGAGATATGGGGGGTTTCTTGAGAATGTAAATGAAAAGTGAATGATATTTGGGTTGGTCCTTTATATAGGTCAGCTTATCTCTCGATATGGTTAAAACATCTCGATTTTTAAACGATTTTACATTCTCACTACCCGGATTTTAAAATAATTACAGATTTATACCTTGAAAATATATACACATCGAATCCAAACACTAAAATATATACATGATATATAATGTTATCGGTCAACACGTTGGCAACATGTGCAAACGAATCCTTTTGTAAATCAATATAAAATAAAATAAAGATAAAATATTTACATAATTTAAAATTATGATTAAAAAACACAAAATAAGATATAAAAAAAATAAAAGGTAAAATTGAAGATAAAAATTAAAATTAAAATAAAATATTAAATAAAATGAAAGGAAATAAAATAACTTAAAATACTATTTCAAGTTAAAAACAAATAAAAAAATAAATAATTAAAGATAAATTTTGAGTAAAGATGAAATTAATATTTTTTGAGAACTATTTACAAAATTTTTGTTATAATATTTTTGCAAGAAAGATCATGACATGGAATCAAATTGTCTTATAACGTCCTAGATCGCACTTCTATTTCAGCGTTATTATGCCAAAAACCCAAAGTCGATAGTAGATATATTATGTCCACTTTAAACTTAACACATATTTGGATGTCAAAGTGATACGTTAGGGTAATGTTTGGTATGCAGGAATGAAAGGGGGAATGGAATGATTCATTCTATGGGAATGAAAAAAGTGGTATTTTGTTGCTAAATTGAATGAAATCATCCATTACACATGGAATCCATTCCTTCCCATCCTTTTTCTATTTTTTTTCCATTCCATTCCTCCTTCACCCTACTTTTTCAACAATACCACCACCTAACAATAACAACCACCAACACTATCATCACCACCACCAACACCTGACCGCCACAGTCGCACCACCACCTTACCACCAGCGCAACCACCGCCCCATCATCGTTGTCGTAACTACCGCAAACATTGTCACCACCCCCGCCTGATCATCACCACCACCACTGTTGCTGCCTGACCACAACTACCGTCGCCGCCACCCTACCATCGCTACCAATGCGATGACTGCTTGACCACCACCACCCCCACCACCGTCGCCACTGCCAACACCATTTTTGTCGCCGAAGCTAACACCACCACTATCGCCATTGTAGGTTTTTTTTTTGGTAAAAAAAATAGTTTGAGATAGGAATGTTTTTATTATTTAAAATTTTTTGGATACAAACAACATAAAGTAATAATTAATTTCATTCCCATATGTTAACCAAATAAGACAAAGGCATGGTAGTGATCCATTTCACTCCGTTGTCCATTCCATTACTTCTCTCACTCCATTCCCCCTTCATTCCATTACCTCCAACCAAACATACCCTAAGGCATTTATTAAGCACAATACTTATGTGTTCCCCATTAATTCCAACATGCTACTAACTTCATCATACCTTAGGCATAGTTTGTGTTCATATATCACCTCAACTTGACGTAAACCTTTCTTATCTGATCAAAATACGCTTATTGACACTTTACTTTGGACAATTGACTCTATCTAGAAATATTAAAATAAAGCAGAAGTTCAGAGCCTCAACAATTATGTCTTGTATGATTACTAACAGAGAAAGTCCAAAGCTTGAACACAAGAAAGAAAGCAAAACAAAGTAGAAGATTCAGAGCATTAACAATCAGATCTTGTATGACTACAAACATAGAAAGTCCAAGGCTTGAATCAAAATAAAGAAAAAATAAGTTAGAAGTTAAAAGTCCTAGGACAGACTTCTTTTGAGCTTTCTATTTCTTTATTTTTCTTATCTGGATCCTTTTCTTTTCCCTTTCTTTTCTTGACACAATAAAATAAAATTGACACTTGATTTTATAAGAAAACTATGATAAGGTAAAGAGAGGCTCGGGTATGGCATGTTATTTACGTTTCTGCCTTCATTGATATGAATTTACGCGAAGTCGTGCAACTGTTTCATAAACGTATAACCACTAGCATACGTGGGTATTTTAGTTTATATTACTCTGACAATTAGTTATTTATCAAGCCTATCTACACATCAATCAATTATCTCATTGGCTTTTGATCTATTATTTTCATGTGCTAGGATCGTTAAAAACAATTTATTATCATTTTCCAAAGGTCGTATCAATTTCTCAAAGTTTTATAATTTTAAAATATCCGACTCCCTCTAAACATGAACTCCCTCTAAATGGGAAAATATCTTTAGAAACATTTTTTTTGATTTTTTTTAAAAGAACATAAAATCTTTTTATAAGTCAAGTGACTTAATTTTTTTTTTTAAAATAAACTTTAAATCTTTTGGGTGAGTTAAACTTAACTCAATTTCTCCCTATAAAATTGTGATATTTTTGAAAGAGATTTACAATCTTAAGAACAAAAGGATAGGTTAATCAAAAAATATCGTGCCAAGCGACTCTACAAGATATAGAAATCGGGCACGATCAAAAGCTATTATGGAAAGATCCGCAAAGTGGTGATAAGAATGGACCCTTTCAATATTGAAAAGTTTCCGATCAAAACAGTCAAGAATGAAGTGCATTCGGATGTCAATATACTTTGGTTTAGAGTGTTGGACCGGGTTTTTCACAATGAAAACCGTTGCTTCATTACCAAACTTGATTGGGGTGCTAAAGATATTCAAATCGTAATTCAGCAGCTAATGCTGCATCCATATCACTTATGAACAGCAGCTAGATGCGGCAATGTACTCGGCTTCAGCTGTATAGGTGGATACCATGACCTGTTTCTTGCATTACCAAGAGATTAACCGTTCACCCACGAATTGACATCCTACTGTAGTTAACTTTCTATCCAGATTGCAACCTCATAATCATTGTCGGTGTATGCATGCCTAAGGAGATTCCTTTGGATACCGAAACCCAAACGAGGTTTTCCTTTGAGATACCGAAATATAAGTTTGGCAGCAATCAAGTGGAATTCTTTCGGATCTGATTGATATCTGGCAAACTGATAAATAGGGAACATGATGTCCGGCCTGTTTTTAGTAAGATACAACAAGGAGCCAATAATTGACCTATACATGTGTTGATCAACTGGCTTTCCGGATGAATCTGGAGCTAAAACTGGTCTAATAGCAATCGGAGTGATGAATGAAGATGCATCCTTAAACCTAAATCTTTGAACAATTTCATGGACGTATTTGTAACATCCAACTTTTGTTAAGCATTTAATAACAAAAAGTTTTGTTAATAGTTGTGTGTCATTTAATTAATTGTGTGTTACGTATTTGAGAGTTGGAAGTGGGAGTGAGTGGTGGGACCCATGAAACCCCTATATATATAGACCAACCACTTCTTTTCTTTCTTCCCTTTCCTCTCAAAACACACAAACACACACACACTCAAGAAACACACACCCACTCTCTCTCAAGACCCGAATCCATTCTGGGATTAAATTAAGGAAGAGTTTGGTGATTCAAGTGTCTTCAACTGACAAGAATCACGTCTAGATCCTCGAGTTGTCAAGATATTAACTCGAACCGGCAAGCAAAAGGTGGGTTTTAGTTTAAATTGGTTAAGTTTTATGGTTAGAATCGGCACGCAAACAGATATAATGATAGATCGGGTTGTGAAATGTAAGAAAAATATAAACTTGGTAAGTTATCACCTCTCGGGTGCACTTTGTGATAAAAAGGTGGTGTTTGGACTTTGAGAGATGGGTTCAGGATTAGGTGCATGGGGTCAGAAAGTGTCAAAAGTTGGGAAAGAGTAAAAAAAAATCAATCAGGTCCTGAGGAGGAGCCACAAAGTAAAATGGCTTTAAAATGGTAAAAGCGAAGAAAGGCAGGAATTTCGCTTCGCTCAACCATGAGAAGCGAAACAGGCATTTCGCTTCGCTCAGCGATGAGAAGCGAATCAGTCATTTCGCTTCGCTCAGCGATGAGAAGCGGAACAGGCATTTCGCTTCGCTCAGTCATGTGAAGCGAAACAGTTTCATGCGAAGCGAAATTCCATGCATGCGAAGCGAAATTCTTCCATGCGAAATTTTATAAAATTCATTTTCTACAGCTCAACCCCATCCAGGGGTGCTGCCCCTTGGACCCTGTTAGGGGCTGCCGCCCCTAGACCCCGCTACCAGGGGCGCTGCCCCCGGACCCCCGTTAGTTGAGGGTTTCTTAAATTTAGATATAGGAAGTAGTAGTAATGGATATTTGACACTCGTAATGCATTATACAGTTAGCCGTGCACAGCTAAAGGAGGGCATTACTATTAACGGCGAGAGAAACCGACTTCAGGTGAGTTTCTAGCCCCTTTATCCGTTATGTTTTTGGGGCTGTGTGCATACTCCTTTGTGATAGTTGTTAATACACTAAACTTAAGTGGTAAGTGTATGATATGTGTATGTTATAAGTATGACTAAGTATTGAATGTTATTATGGAATGTTTATATGAATGAATACGTACATATATGTATATACATGACCAGAAGATATGTAAAGTATTGAATGAAAATGAATGTATGATCGAGTGATGTGACAGGTATGGTTATTGGAGACAAAGGGACCAGACCCTAATAATATCTGAGACAGAAGGGACCAGACCCTGAAAATATCTGAGACAGAAAGGACCAGACCCTAATAATATCTGTGATGGTAGAGATAGAATAACCTATGGTAAATCACAAGGCCTTATGAAAGAGAGTATGTAAGTGCGTGTGTATGTATATAAAGTTTGTATGAAAGAAGTAAGAGTAAATAAGGTATGCATACGTATCTTCAGATGCGTATGAGTAAGGATATGAATGTATTGTATGTTAAATGATTAACTAGAACTCACTCAGTGTAGCTGACTTTCAGTATGCACGCAGGCAAATAGGTTGAGGCAGCTGGCTTAAGGTGGGACACAGGCATGGATTGAAGAGACTGGCATCAATGATGAAGTGTTATGACTGTTTTAATTAATTAATTATGAAAAGACAATTTGTATGTTAAGACAAGAATGAATGTTTTGTAATGTGATGTCTGAAGTTTTAAATTATTTCGTGAAAGTTTTAATTAACTATGATTTTAGAACTGTGTTTATGAGTAAATCCAACACCAAAGTAGGGTTACCGGGAACGGGGCCTTACAGTATTTCTCCTGATGAATCAAAATCGTGTCTTTCTTTCGTTCAACTTGTAAGCCCAAGAAGAATGTCATTTATCCCAAAGAACTCATCTCGAATCGACGTGGCATGACCTCTAAGAACTCTCTAAACAGTTTATCGTTCCTAGACCCAAAGATAATGTCATCAACATACACTTAGACTAGGATCAAATCATGTTCGACTTTCTTGACAAATAGTGTTTGATCCATAACACCTCTTCTATAACCATGCTTCAAAAAATTTTTAGCCAGAGTAGCATACCATGAACGGGGTGCTTTGTGATGGCCATAAAGAGCTTTGTCAAGACGATAAACATAGTCAGGATGATCAAGATCCTCGAAATCTGGTGGTTGCTTAACGTATATTTCTTCTTTTACTTCTCCGTACAAGAAAGCAGTCTTGACATCCATCTGATATACTTTGAAATTCATGTACGATGCATAGGCCAAGAAGAGACTAATGGCCTCAAGCCTAGCAACGGGTGCATTAACTTCATCGTAATCAAGACCTTCACGATTCGAAAATCCTTAAACCAACAATATAGCCTTGTTTCTTGTAATAACCCCTTTGTCATCCTTCTTATTACGGAACCCCAATTTTGTCCCAATCGGCTTCTTGTTCTCTGGCTTCTTAACCAACCTGCAAACACTTAGCTTCTTGAACTGTACACAGCTCCTCTTGCGTAGCTTCTACCCAGGAATTCTCTTTAAGAGCCATCTTATAATCCTTAGGTTCGACCTGCGATATAAAACATGCAAAGAGACATCTGTTAATAGTACCGGACTGGCTTCGTTTTTGGATTCCAGCTAAGGGAGATCCGATGATGTTTTCGGTGGGGTGAGAACGGTGAATTGCAGGTTAAGGAATTGGTTCAATAGGCTCTGCTTGTATCTCCACAGTTAAGCTCTATATGGGATGGAAAAAGGCAGGAACATTGATAAGAACATCAGTGGTTAGTTAAGCACATTCTGGTTGATCAACCACATGTTCTTGATCAATAGGCCCATCCGATAGACTCTCCAAGAACGAAACGAAGATTGTTGTTATGACCGATGTGGAGTTAGTGTCATCATAAACTCCAGCAGGATCTTCATTTGCAGCAGTCTCCTTAGAAGCAACCTGAATATTTTTTGCTTGAAGATTCACCACAGGCTCAGTCTGGTTTTGGTCAACGTTGTCAGCTGACATGAATGAATCTAAGTTTGAATCAGAAGCATCTTTAATGTTGATCATATCAGTCGTATCTGCTGGTTGAGGCAATGGATTAACTGCAGCAGGTTGAGACGCTGCAGGCAACACATTTCTATTTGAGGGCCTAGCAGATAGATGGACATCTTCCAAACTGTTTAATACAGAGTATATTAAAATAGACCGAGAATCTATGTCATGGGTTGGAGCAGTAGCAACAAAAGGGGTATACATTCCACGAAACTGGGTAAACAATCCTTCTTAATCAAACAACCAATTAGGTCCCATATGTGCGTTAGTCGGGTTAAGCTCTTGCCAGTCAATATTGAATGACTCCACTATCATTTTTGATCTCTTGTTATAAACTCGATAAGCACTCTTATTGGCCGCATATCCAACAAAGTAGCACTCATCTGCCTTCTATGCAAATTTTGAAGTTGAGTAGGCATTTGTTTGAATTAAAGTTCATGGACATCCAAATGTCTTGAAGTAATTGGCTTTTGGCTTGGCCACATAGTAGACTTCATATGGAGTTTTGTTCAAATGTTTATTCAGCAACATACGATTCTAAGTAAAGCAAGCTGCATTGATGGCTTCACCCCAAAAAAATAATGGAAGTTTGGAGTGTGAGAGCATTATTCGGGAAGCTTCGATGAGCGTTCGGTTTCTCATTCAGCAACTTCGTGTTGTTGTGGACTGTATGGAGCACTGAATTGATGGTTATCACACCCCGAAAGTCTTAACTTAAGCAGCGGAAGATTTGACTAAGTCGTTTCAGGTGGTGACAGATATCGTTTCAGTCAAACACAATCAAGTATACATATGAAATCATAAGTTTGACTTTAATTAACCAACAACATTTTTATACGTGTTCAAATACACAATTTTTATTCAGATTACAAGTCCAACTAGACAAAAGTCAACGTTTTTCCCATTCAAACACATGTCACCATTTTTCCCGCACGCTCAACGAAGCTCCAAATTAACATTTACTTGAAAAGTATACTAAAATATTTGTCACCACATATGTTGCTGAGTTCTCATTTAATAACCATGATGTATTAGCTCTCGACTTTTATGTAAATTATTTCTTCATTTTAATTAATGAGAATATCATTATTAACTTTAAATCTTGCCTTTTATTTCTTAAACAAATCGTACAAGTTGTAAATGAGCTAAGAGTAAAACACATGTATGACTATCAAATGAATAACACGAAACATACCAAACTGCAAATATTCCCACCTTCGTAACCAATATATTTGGCTAAATGAAGGGCGTCACCCTAATATATCTATCAATATTTCTACGCCGTAGACCAAGGTTAACGGTTTTCCCATTCTAGTGACTCGTCCCATTTAACACATTTTGTAAGATAAAATACATCAATTAGATATACTTTTTCCCCAAAACAGTTATATATAAAGCATTACAAAAAATGAGGGGTTGTAGATGATCGGTTTTTTCCTAAATCAACTCGTGTTCTATTCATTTGTTACACGTTTTTATTAATTTATTCCCAAAATAACCTTAATTTGTTCTTTCAACTTAAAGCGTACAAAACAACATTTTAGTGTTTCAAAGCGTTTATCTTGTATATCAGTTTTAGCGTTCAAATTACCCACTAGCGGCTTTGGTTTGGTTAAGTCCATAATATGCTTTCACTTAAGCACACATCTCAATATTTATAAGTGTATATATATGTATATATATCTACTCCCTGTATTAACTAGACATCAATTTAAATATTATATTAATAATTAATAAACAATTAAATATAAATATGGTAAAAACACCTTTTTATTTGTTGAATTATTTAATTCTTTCAAAATTTGCAATTCTTTATGCTTTAAGCGATATTTTACCGGTTTTGTTGGTTTCGCGTTCAACGGCGAACAGATTAATGTTTTTATCACATTCTAATATTTTTAAGATAAAATAAAGTTTTTATAGCTTATATATATATATATAGGGTTAGGTTCAAATAAGAAGATTGATTTTCCTAAGAAGGCTAGGAAGGAGGGTGTTTTAGTCCAACACTTTAATATCAAAACCCACCTACTTTAATCTCAAAACCCACTTACATTAATTTTCAAAAACCCACTTACATAAAACCCAATTACATATTCACTCCTCCTACAACCACCACCACTCCACTGCCCACCGACACCACAACCGTCACCCATCACCACCACCTCGCCGGAAAAGTCCAAAAAAAACATAATGAAAAACAATATGAAAAACACAATGTAAAAAACACAATGTTTAAAACACAATAAAAACACAATTGTATGACACAATGTATAAAACACAATGAAAAAACACAATGAAAAATACTATTGTATAACACAATTTTGTAAAACACAATTTGGTAAAACACAATTTATAAAAAACCCACTAATTTTTTTTTATTTTTATATTACAATATGGTACTCATATAAAAGATAAAAATACACTCGTTATTATGGTGAATTTTTTTTCAATAAAAACGTCGTAAAAAAATGTTATGGACGTTTTAAAATGATGGGGCAATTGGCATGTGCCTTGCATGTGGAGAGAAAAAGTCAACAAATGTGTTATTCCTTTTATGCCCTTTACCTTGTGTTCACACTTGATTTTCCCCTAAACTAATCTCAACCCTCCATGTTAAAAATCAATGGACAAGATTACTTCCTACAAAAACTATACTTCCTATTATAACTTAACCATATATATATATATATATATATTAATTTAATTTATAAAAATGTATTTGTTGTTGGTTTAATTTAAATCTTAATAGAAATGATTATTTTTAACGTTTTCGCGTCGTCTTTCGCGACGTGACCCGTTTATTGTGAAGTCTTATCATCTTGACCTCATTACATATATTATATAGTGTAATTCATATGAATTGTTAGGTTTTAGGGGCTATTTCAATTTAGCTCCTAAAAACCGTGTCGGTTTACGTTAAAAAGCCGATTTTTCAACTAGTTAAATAACCGACACTCATTTTGAATCATGTAAAGCATATATCACACAAAATCTAATTATTCTAACATTTAAACATATATAAACTTCCTTATTTATTATTATATCCTAAAATCATATTTTTATTGATTAAAAACATTCATTTATTTCTTATCATAAATTCATCATATCACACATTAATTTCTATACTTATGAAGTCATTTTCCAATAAGACATATCATTTAAAATACCTAGGAAAATCATATTTTTATTTCTTCATTTATGTATCTTAACTATAGTTTTTTATTATATAAGTTAAAATATTACTTTTCCAAGATTTTATCCTAGCCTTTTATGACAACTTCTTGTGTTTTTTTTACCACTTTACTTTCAGTCTATTAATATTATTTTCTAATTCTTGTGAAACATTTCAAACTAATATTAATTATATTTACAAAAATAATTTCATGTATAAGTAAACAACTTAAGTATGTGACATGCATTAAGATCTTATGTGTTTTCATATGTTTTTACACAAACTTAAAATAACAATTTCATAAAACTAATATTATGATCATATGAATCCATCTCTTGCGAAAAATCATGTATATATCATCAAACCTTAAGCATGCATATCAATATTCAAACATAAATCATCAAGATACGCACATGCATGTGATTTTAAACACTTAAAAACACACACACACTAATACTCTCTCTCTCTCTCTCTCTCACTCACGGCTCTATCTCTTTCTCTTCCATATTTACACTTTTAAACCCGTTTTCTAATCTTTTACATCTTAAAATCACCAAACCAAACTTAACAAATATGAAAATGGAAGTGATATGCATGTGTGCTTGTATGTGCATGTGGATTTGAGTACCACATACACACACGCAAACCCACGGCTCACATGCATAAACACACTTATTCTTCAAAGTTCCATTTTCACATGAGTTTTGTGGTTTAATGGCTAATGTGAACCCTTTCAAGGTGCAACAACAAGTTTTTTGCATCTAAAACTTGATGAACAAAACTAGGGTTCGGATTTTACCTTAGGGTTTTGAAGAGAGGTGAGAGAGGATGAGTTTGGTGGTGTCTAGAGTTGTGTTTATGCTCTAATATTTCCTATCTTGCTCCTTACTTCATTTTTCTTGGTTTTGTATGGAGATTATGCAATAAAATGTAAGAAATGGAGGAGGTGGGAGGTGGTGGGGGCCATGAGAAGGAGGGAGGGAGAGGAAGAGTAAGGTTGGGTGTGTTGGGGAGAGGAGAGGATTATTATGTAGGGTTTGAAGACAACACTTGTCCATATGCATGCATATGGGGGGTTACTTGGAAGCTTAACCTTCCACCAACCCATAATATAATCAAGGCTAGGGTTAGGGGAAAGAGTGTAGGCGTTCCTAGCATGGGGAAATGGTAGGATAATTTATTTTTTCGTTAAATCATGGTAAATTTTATACCCACTTTGTTATAATTTATAAAATATAAATAGTTAGGATTAGTTATAGGTAAAACCAATTACATATTTGGATTCCTCATAAAATTAGCTTCAAAACCATATAAATATGTAAATTTTTGGAATTAGTTGGTTTCGGGTCCTTGCAATGTCCTGTACCGGCTTTTATCCGCATAATTTCTAGTTTTCGCAAACCGAACAATCTAAAATTAGCATATGACCTAATACTAATATTTTCACTATATTTATTTTATTTTAGGTCATTCCTGACATTTAGGAATTTATTTGGACTTTTAACCTTACCCGGTTTGCTGCAAGTGTTAGTTTCGCGTAGTATTTGCTACGCGCCAAAAACTTAACTTTTTGAACACAATAAAATATAACACATATATTTTCAGAGTTCTTGGAATAAAATATTATTATTTTTTTCTTCCATAGTATCATATTACACGATAATCCCGAATTACATTATCACAGTATTAGTCTTCAAAAGGTCGGTGTCATAACGGTCTATCCCCTTCGAATGACAAATTCATCAATGGCCTTGTTGAAAAATTATGTTCCATTGTCGCTTTGAATGCACTTGACTTGCTTGTCGGTTTGATTCTCAACAGGCGTCATGAACTTGATCAGAAAGTGAGCGGTTTCAACTTTGTGACCTAACAGAAAAGTCCAGCTAAAATGAGACAAATCATTAGTAATAACCAGACAATAGGTTTTTCGGCCTATTGCCATAAGTTGAATTTGACCAAAAAGATCAATGTGTAACAGTAGAAGAATGGAGTTTATAGAATTGACAGTCTTGGGCCTTATGTTGAAGAATGGACAATTTTTCAACATAAGAAAAATATTTAACAAGCAAACCACTCTCATGTTCACCTTTAACCAACTTATTCAAGTTCTTAAAGTTGACGTGACCCAAACATCGATGCCATAGAGATGAGTCGTTCTCCGAGGCCTTGGATAATAAACATGAAGCAGTTTGTTGAGAATATGAGCTTCGCATGTCTAAAATATAAGCATCAGTACGCATCTGAATCCATTCCTCTAGGACTTTAAAACCAAGTTTCAAGATTAAACACTCATGTTCTGTGAAGAGAGTGGAGTATTACTTATCACAGATCTGTGAGACACTAAGCAGATAGTGGTTGAGTTGTTCCACAAGATTCACATCTTCAAATGTCAAAGTACCATTTGAGACTTTTCCCATCTTTGTTATTTTCCCTCCCATATCTCCAGAAAAGGATGTGTGTCCCCCATCAAATGGTTGAACGTCGAACAATAAAGACTCGTCCCCTATCATGTGTTGGGTACAACCACTATTTAAGCACCAAATACTATTGACAGGAATGAGCTGCTAGTTAGATGTGGGGTCCCGAGACTTAGATGTCTTGGGAAGATTTACTAGAAAATTACCAAATTTTATTTTATTCTCAGTAAAGATGAAGCTGTTTAGTGTGTCAGATTCAGAAGAACAGTCCCTTGAAGTCCATGCAGAAGCATGCTTTTGACTTTTAGAAGATTTTCTGGACCGCCTACTTCTTGGTTTTAAAACGAAATCATCAGATTTTTCAACCTTTGGATTTTCCCTTTTTACATGTTTTGATGGGCTATTGGGTTTTTCATCCCCTAAGCGCTTTATTTACCTTTCCTTTTTGGTTATCCAAAAAGGTTTTCTTATTTTCTTTCGATTGTTGGATCTCACGTCTATTTCATTGGTAGAACTTTCGGATCAATCAGTCCATGTTCTAGAATTTGTGGTGGTCTTAGAACTGGACTTATTGAACTGACTATTTATTTCTCTCTATTGTCGATGCCAATTGAGAGGATTTTCCACTAACAAAGCAACATTTTCTTTTGTGAACATTATAGAACTCATCTGAACTATATTATGATTCAAGTGGAGGGAAAGGTGATGCATGGAAAGGAACATGATGATAAATACTGTTTGATTTGTGGCCTCTATCTTCAAAAGCTTTTGTGTAAACTGAGTCAACATATTTTTGTTCATGAGGTCCATTATAGTTGTTATCAGAATGGTTGTAAGATTGAGGATTCTTCATATAATTAGTGGTTTGAGAAAATAAAGTTTTCTTTGATGGGACATATTTACATGAGGGACTTGCCCTTTCATTTTCAAGAGCATTTCTCTTGCTTTGGCTATCCTCAACTTTACAACTTGCTAATGTACAACTAGGTGTGTTTATCACATTAACTATATTCTTATCAACATCTTTTTAAAAAATGGTTTCATCATAAACTGTTTCACAATCAGAATCTGAAACAAAACCATCACTTTCATCTAAAACATTTTGACAAGCGTTAACATCAATATTTTCACAAATTACATCATTTGAAGATGATGCCAGAGTATCTTTCATCGATTCACAAACATTATTGTAAGACCCCGAAACCCCGGAGTCAAAGAGTTGGTCATCATATCCAAAATTTTCAAAAATAAAACCAAAACAATTTCAATTTATTAAAACCAGTCTAGAGTGAGATACAACGAATAATCAAGTACCAAATCCCAAAATCGGGAAAATATGCCTAAAATCAAATCCATAATCAAATACTAAAAAAAATGTTTGTTTTATTAATATCTGTGACTAGATATGTCTTCAACCATTCACGTAGTCTCGAGCACGTCCAAGCGGTAATTTCCAACTTCTTAACCCGAAAATCAAACAAACATACACACAAAGTCAATTTAAGCTGAGTTAGTTCATGTTTTTATAAACAACAAAAGTAATTCAATTTAATTTAATATGACGATAGTAGAGAAAATAATAATTAAATAAGTAAATAACTTTTCCCTGGTTAATTATGCAAACACGGGTCTCCTCACCACGAGTCAAGACTCGAGTAATATATTTGACCCAGTAGCGGAAAACAATCCTAAACACGTAATACAGGCCTCCTACCACGACTTAAGACTCGAGTAATATATTTCACAGTTTAGCAAAACGACGGGCCTCCTCACCACGAATCACGAGACACGAAATCAAGGACTCGAGTAATATATTTGACCGGCCCTAATCATAAACGTGCAACACAGGCCTCCTCACCAAGAGTTAAACCTGAGTAATATATTTGACCCGGTCACAGTTTAACAAAGCACACACATCCATAGGCATACTTACATGAAACTTAGTCACAATTAACTGAATAAGATCATCAAATATAGGCTATAGGGTAATATATATATATACACACACATATGTATATCATTCAAGAAACAATACAATGCAAGTAAGTACACGTATTCATTTAAACAATTTAACGAGTAAAGACGTAGTAAGGTGTGTATGCTAGCCCAAAATGTAAAAAGGTTAAAAGGGAATCATGAAACTCACCTGAAATGAGTAACACAAGTACTAATGAGCTAGAGAACCTCTAAGTAATTCCGCAAATCAAAAACCTGTCGGGTTGCACACAATGATTAATAACTAAACCGTACCAACTCGCTTATCCTATGAGGCGTTCTAACATGATTTGATTGACCCAAAGCCTCACCCATACTAATTCCAATTACATCAGCCCCCGAGGCATTAAATTTAACAAAAAAAACCCTTAGTTAAAGCCGGGGGCAAAATGATTTCCAAACTACACCCAAATATCACTAATTGTGTCGAATACTCGCGCTAACTAGCTGTTTAAGTGATTACCAACCAACTCAGCCCCGTATGGATAAAAATTAGTATTATTACAGCCATTAAGTTCACACGACACTGACGGCCTGAATGGGTCGGCAATTCACTTGTACAACACACGAATTAACGTTTAAGCGAGAATTTGCGCTCTATCGAACCGTTTGAGAAATCACCAACCAATTCAGCCCCGTTTTCATAAAAATTAACATCTACACAATCTGAATTGGTTGTTAATTCCCTCAAACAACGCGCGAAATGCAACAATTAACAATTTAAACGACCGAAATCCTAGTTTTCGAATTGTTAACAATTGACCCATCAAATCAATTCCATTGGTCATATATTATAGCAACGCATTGAAACTATTTGGTTGGTATTACATAGCCTCTTTCGTATATGTGGATTTATGAAAATATGTGTGAACTATATTTTATGCCTTAGGATATTGTAGTCTCGTTTATGGTCTTATATTCCTTAAGGTTATACGTATTACTTGTGGTCTAGGCTCGAGGTTGCTATTAGGCCTAGTATTGATTCCAAGATTATCCATTATTTATAGATTGAATGTGATGATATGGCTTGGTTGAATGTTTGAATTAGATGGATGAAGTGTGTATGTGAATGTGTATGTGTTGGTAAACTGTGACTGGGTCAAATATATTTCCGAGGGAAGACCCGGGGTGAGGAGGCCCGTGTTTCATGTTTATGTCCCGGCGGGTCAAATATATTACTTGGGGATGACCCTGGGTGAGGAGGCCCGCCGTCCTGCTAGACCGTGGTCGAGTCAAATATATTACTTGGGGAAGACCCGTGGTGAGGAGGCCCGTATCATGTTTTTAGGTATATTAAACCGTGACTGAGTCAAATATATTACTCGGGGATGACCCGGGGTGAGGAGGCTTGTATTGCGTGATTTTTGTATTATTAAACTGTGATCGAGTCAAATATGTTACTCGGGGATGACCCAGGGTGAGGAGGCTCGTGTTGCATGATTTTGTTGGTTTTTGTTAAACTGCGGCCGGGTCAAATATATTACTCGGGGTAGACCCTGGGGTAATGAGGCCCGTGTTGTGTGTTTGATCAAGAAAAGATACTTATTATTTTATTTATTTATGATTTGATTAAGAAGAGTTATTTATATTTAATTGACTTATGATTTGATCAAGGAAAGTTATATATCTATTTACTTATGATTTTCTCCTACATTTTTATGCTTTTGGGATTAAATTGTTTAATGAATGTTACTTATCGAAAATTTGAACTCACTCAGCTCAAGCTGACTTTGTGTGTATGTTAGATTGAATTTCAGGTTGAGGATTAGAGATTTCCGCTTGGACGTGCTAGAGACTACTCGGGCGGTTGAAGGCACATCTAGTCGAAGAATTAATAACGCAAACTGTTTCTTTTAATTAATTACTATAGGCATTTAATTTTTGGTTTTGGACACTTTTCCTGGTTTCGGGAATTTGATGTTTATTATTCCGCTGTTTAATTACTCTGAATTGATTTTAATAAGATGAACATGTTTGGTTTTAAATTTTTGAGAAGTTTTGTATATGATTACCAACTGTAGGATTCCCGAGGTTCGGAGTCTTACACAATTGTACCGAATTCAAGAATGCAGTGTTGATTCATTTCTATGCAGAAAGAGGGGTACAGTGACAATACAGTGCTACCAAAACACCACAACAAAAGGGAGTGACTGAAAGATGAAATCGTACAGTAATTGAAGTTGCTCGTACTATTTTGTGTGACTCACACTTACCCTCTTTCTTCTATGTCGAAGCAATTGATACTGCATGCTATGTGCAAAATAGGGTACTCATGAAAAAACAACATATGAAGACACCCTATGAGTTGCTTTATGGACATAAACCGACTATTTCTCACTTTCGTGCACTCGAATGTCCTTGCACTCTTCTACACTTAGAAGCATCCCCAATGTTTGATTCAAAAGCTGAAGATTGCTACTTTGTTGCTTATGCTGGGCACAATGCTTATCGAATTTTCAACAAGGCCATAAAACAGATTGTGTAATTTTATGATGTGCGTTTGCTAGAGGAAAACGAGACGGCCCTGACTGGTTGTTCAATTATAATGAATTGTTTAAGCCATTTAATGTGATTCCGGATGTTGTTGTAGGTTCCGCAGGTTCATCACATGGTGTTTATGATGAAGATGAAGTTATTGTTTCTACTTCTACAATAAATAGACCAACAGTGCTAAGTACTAATTCATCAGAGATGAATGATGAAGCACCTGCATCTTCAATATCTGTTCAGGAGCCGATTCCTATGACAGAAATTTCTAGCGTTTCTGAAAAATCTACACAACCTGTAGTTGGAACTGAATCAGCGAATGTCAACGACACTGTTCGTTTAGACATTTGGATGTTACATTTCCCCAGAACCAATTCCTAATGATTATGTTTCAAGTACTTCTTAATCGCACGGCTCCCCATCTGGGCAATATACTTCTACATTTGGATTCCAAGACCCTTTCACGAATCTTCCAGTTAGTAATTCAGTTCCAAATCATCATGTTCCCATAAATATTCAACGTGACAATCCAATTGAGAACTTCATCGGTCCACTTGAGGCATGAGTCTCTACCAGAAGTCAGCTTGGAGAAATAAATGATCTACTCATGTTTTATATCTCAAATTTAGCCGAAAAATAATGGCATGGTGTTACAAAAACTAAGTTGGGTTGAGGCTATGCATGAAGAGTTAAATCAATTTGACCAGTTGAGAGTTTGGAAATTGGTTGAGTTACCAGAAGGCATGAAGTCACTTGATACAAAATGAGTTTTTCGGAATAACCAAGATGACAGTGGGGTGATTGTGAGAAACAAAGCAAGTCTGGTGGTTCATGGTTTTCGTCATACTGAGGATCTAGATTACACTGAGGTTTATTCTCATGTGGTTGTCTTGAAGCCATTTGTATTTTCTTAGCATATGCTTCATACATGAGATTTAGAGTGTATCAGATGGATGTTAAGACAACATTTTTGTATGGAGAAGTCAATGTTGAAATTTATGAGTATCAACCACCAGGATTCACTTATCCTAAGCATCCAAAACATGTCTACAAATTGGATAAGGCACTTTATGCCACACCCCGAAATTTTACCTTAGCAGCGGAAGATTTAACTAAGTTAATTTCGAGTAGTGATAGATGCCGATAGCCAAATCACGAAACAGAACGCTTAAATATATTAAAAGGCTTGTTTATTTATCAGAGTGCACATGTCATATTTCACATACTTTATTATTATTACAAGCCAACAAGTTCCACATCATCAAAACACACGCGATCTTGGTTCCATCCCATCCATCCCTCGCGATGCCTCCATAGTTCTCATTTACCTGAAAAGTATGTTAAAATAATTTTGTCAACACGAATGTTGGTGAGTTTCTCAATTAAAATCGAGATGTAACAGTTCTCGACTTTACATCCATTTAGTCATCATTCTTAACAATGATAATTTTCCATCATTCACCATTCTTTTCAATGGGAATTTAATTTCCATCCTTTTTCCAAACGTAGCAATATATTTCTTAAACAAAACGTGCTAGTTGTAAACGAGTAAATAGTACAACACATGTATGACTATCAATATGATAAACCTGATGCATACCAAATTCAAAATATTCCAACCTTTTCAACCAGAGCGACTGGAAGAGTGGGGGGCGTCGCCCCGATAGATCTACCAATATTTTTAGGCCCTTTCTCTCTAGGTTAATGGTTTTTCCTTTCATAATGACTCATCCCATTTAACACAATTTGTAAAATATATAGCCCTTAGTTTACATAATACCCAAAAACATTTATAAATCATTAAAACAAGGGGATTTACGACAAAACTCACCGTTAGGTCGGGTGTTCCAAAACGTCTCGTGTCGTAATCATATAGTATACAATTAATAATCCATTCATATTTTAAGTCATTTGTTCAACTTAAAATATTTCACACATTTTATTTTTTAAAAATATCATCTTTTGTTTGTGTGTTTATTTTAGTTTTAACGACACATTGGCAATTCCGTTCAAGTCCGACCCTATATGATCACTCAACACACACAAGGCCTCTAAACTTATAAACTTACCCCTAATTATTACTAACACGTTACATGTATAATTATCCCATACAGAAAAATAAACAAGTAATAATATATTATTATATTATTTAATATTATTTACTATTATCTAATAATATTAAGTTTTATAAATTTATATCTTAGTTGCTGGAAAATTTACCATTTTATATCTTTATACTTATTACACTTTAAGAATCGTTTTCCAGTTTGGTCGATTTTCTCGTGTTTTCGTTAATCGGCGAACCGGCTAACTTTTCTTGTAAAAATTGAGTTTTGAATTACTTTAAGTATGAAAATATAAAAGTTTTATAAGTTATTTTATCGAAATAGTTCATTTCTTATTTTAGTTATTAATTTCACAAAACTTAGTAATTTTGACGTTTTCGGGTCAGTTTTCGCGACACGAACCATCAAAGACCAAGTTCTTCTATCTTGACCTTAATATATACATTTACTTATGTAAGGTATATATATTATTTGGGTTTAGAGGCAGTTCTAAAACAGTTCCCAAAACCGTTGTCGGTTCGCGTTAAAAGTCACGTTTTTCGACCGTTAAAGCTACCGACAAGCAATTTAAGCCATATTAAACACACCAAACACTTTGTACACTTAATACATATATTTCTAACATACTAACTAAACCAAATTTCTAGTTTTTAAGTTATAATCCATCATATCTCTTTAACTCATATGATACCAAAATTTAGCTTTTAACATATTATTTTTACTACACTAAAATCCAACATAGAACATGCATATTCTTTTATTCATGTAATGTCATATGTATTTATTCTCCTAATCATTTTATCAATCACTTTTCATGCATGTTATGATATCAAAAAACTTTTTAATTTTTCACCATACACCAACATTCAAGTTTATGAGGCTAACATGCAATCCTAAACATCAATACTTAGCATATAACAACCTAGTTGTTTTTAGTCTATTTATCACATTCAATCATTCTAACTAGCTAATATATTGTCCTACTTACTATTAGCATGATCAACATTTTTTTAAAACAACCATATCCACTATGTCATTCAATAAAGTTTTCTTATTTAGCAAGTTGTCTAATACTTTCCAACGTTGTTATTTTTTGTTTTTCAACATGCTTAATATCTAACATGGACATATTTTATCAAGACATCAAGTTTCATTTATTTCTCATTCCATCATTTATTATAATAATACTAACAATAAATTTCAATGTAATCATATGCATAACATCATTATTATTCAATCATATGTATGATATTAATATCCAATATCCAGTTTCAACAATAATCTTTATCCAAGTCTTTCTTTTTATGCATGCATGTATATATACATCCAAAATCTTTCAAGAACCAATCTAAGCATGGTAATCACATATTCATGTGTGTATGCATGCATGCATGTGGGTTTTGGGTTCCCACACATACACACACATAATCACGGTACCCACACCCACATTCAAAACCAACTTTTCTTTTCACCATATTTACAATCTAGCTTGGATTCTACAATGTGTGAAACATTTAAGTATTTTACCTTGGTTTTTGGGTGAGATAATAAAGAAAAGAAAAGATGAATCTTGAGCTTCCTAGACCCTTAATAAGCTTCCTAGTCTTCTTATGATCCTTTTTCAACCCTTAGAGCTATTTTAGACCTTAGAGAGATGACATGAAAATGATAATGAAAGTGTAAGGTGAAGTGTGGGTGGGGGTGGGGGTGGCCGACGGTTGGGAGGTGGTGGTAGGGAGGAGGGTGTTTGATATTTGGTTTAGTGGTGAGGTGAGATGGTGGTGTTCTTATGTTTTAGAAAGCTCCATGGATTATTGTTCTAAAGAAATCAAGAATGGAAGATGAAGGATTTTGATGATGATGGTTCTGTTTTTTATGGAGAAAAGAAGAAAGAGGTAGAGTGTTGAGTAAGAAATGTGGGTTGTACAAGTGGTAATTGGATGTTCTCTTAGATTTAGTTGGCAATATGGATGTTTTTACAACACAACATTATAGGGTAATCATTACATTGCATGCAATTAGGTTGGGGGAAGGAAGAGGGCCCGGATCTTTGGGGGAGTTGGAAAGGGGTTTGGTGGATTTTGGGTATTATAAACAAGGTCTTTAATTTACTACTTTAACGCTTGGCACAATTTAACTAATCTAACGAGTTCCGTTTTCAATAATTTTTGTCAGACTTTATCCGATTTTGGATTCCTGACAAAACGAGCCTAATAACATAATTTTTGCTGAGCTTGGGTTTCGGGTCCATACAGTGTCCGCTACCGGCTCTTAACTGCAAACTTTCTGTTTTTCGCGCAACGAAAAGTTCTAAAAATAAGTTTTTCACCCATGTCTACTATTTTTACTAAGAATATAATTTTTCGGGCCATTCCCGACTATTTTGGATTTTTCAACTTTCCCGAAGTATCGTCAGTGTTCGTTATGTGCAATGTCCGCTACGCGACAAATTTAAACTTTTTGAATGTAACTAAATATAACACACATATTTTTTAAGACTTTGGAATAAAATATTATTATTTTATTTATTACAATATTTTATTCAGATAAGCACTGCTACATTAAACGCGGTTTAAGGCTAATTTTTCCGGGGTTTCACACTTTAAGGCTTACATCAAGCTCCTCGAGCTTGAGTTGCTACCTTGACAGACCATTTCTAGACAATGGGTATACGTGCAGGACGATTAATGAGACTCTATTCATCAAAAGAATTGAAAAAGATATCATTCTAGTTCAAATTTACGTGGATGATATCATCTTTAGGTCCACGAGTCATCAGTTGTGCGTGGAATTTGATAATGTTATGTAATAGAGGTTTGAGAAGAGTTCTCTTGGGGAGATCATCGCTTTTCTGGGTTTGCAAGTTCGTTAGAGTTAAGATGGTATTTTGCTACATCAAGGTAAATATGTTGAAGACATGTTGGTTAAGTTTGAAATACAAGAATCCAAGATCGCTTCAACACCAATGGCTGAGACGGATACTCAATTCAAATCCAGAAGGGAAACCAGTAGATCAGACTCTATATCGATCTATGATTGGGTCTTTGATGTATTTGACTACCATTCGTCCTGACATCATGTTTGTTGTCTGTCATGTACACGTGTTAGGATAATCCTAAACTCTCACACTTAATTGTTGTGAAAAGAATTTTTAGATATCTCAAAGGGATGCCGAAGTTTTGTCTTTGTTATCCTAAGAAGTCAGATTTTGATTTATATGCTTATGCTGACAACAACTGCGGAGGTTGTGATATTGACAGGAAATCCACATTTGTTGGATGACAGACCATGTCTACATCCACTGCTGTCTCTGAATATGTAGCTGCATCCTCTTGCTGTTCACTGGTTATTTGGATGCAACAACAATTGCCGAACTACGGTTTAAAATTTTTTTACACTCCTATATTTTGTGATAATGATGTTGCCATTGCCATTGTTAAAAAGCCGGTTCAACATTCTAAAACCAAGCACATTGACATTAAAGTTTATTTTATTTGAGACTGTTTCGAGCTATATTGATTCATTTGGAACGTATCCACAATGATAATAATGTGGCGGACTTGTTTACCAAACCTTTTGTTACATCTCGATTCAATGTGCTTGTAGGGTTCCTTCAAACTCTCAAAACAAAATCTACAAACTCTCAAACATTTAGAAGCACGCTTCTCAAAAGTATTAAAAATATAGGTCTTTTAAACCGTTTGCAAAACCGTTAATTTTAATTACCAAGCTGAGTTAAATAAATTTCATAATCAAATTTGTTAAACGAGTAAACATGTTAAAAGACCTAACTTACTTTCGTAGGAATCATGATTGCATTTAGCGTATGCAGCAAGCCCTTTAAACCCCCCCGGTAGCATTAGTGGAAAAGTATGGTCTCGTGAGGGTTTATAATGAACTACACCCACAAAGTTCGCATACAACAAAAATATACATGCAACCATCAAATAATTAAGTCCATAAGTTACCCAACCGAACAGCCCAGTCATTTTCCCTTTTAGCATAATAATATAAGTGTTAGTATAGGTCCCTTTTAGCATAATAATATAAGTGTCAGTACAGGCCATATAATAATAAAAACATAAATAAAGGAAAAATAAAAGTAAAACCTAAAATATCAGTTGGGTTGGCAGCTGCCATCAACATCTATCCTCTTCATCAGAATCATCATCATCATCACCGTCACCGGCCCCACCGGCTCCAGAACCTCCTGCTTCTCCATAATAACTTCGTGAATCAATATCACCATATCCACCATAACCGGGATATCCTCCTCCAACATTTCCATAACTACCCATACCAGCATATCCTCCTCCAGCAGAACCATAACCAACAGAACCACCATATCCTCCTCCTATGTCTCCATAGCCACCCGTATCAGGCAGTGACGGCTGCAAAGAACCAGGAAACAAAATGCTCCAGTGGTTAAACATGGTCGTAAAACTCATCCCTATAACTTTGTAACTTATCATGCATATGTAAGTCGCGCTCAAACACGTAATTAAGGTCATAGGCTACAGGTGCTGGTGCTGCGCTGGTGGCTGGTTCGCTTGTTGTTTCTGTCTCTGACGTAGTTAGGTAGGTGGCCTCTCCACACGCTGCCTACTGGAACTACCCTGACCAGTAACTCTAGCCGCAACCCGCTTCGGTGGCTCATCATAAATACAAATGGCCGCCTTCTGGGCATCATCAAGACAAACAACACCCATATCGGGCCCCTCAATAAAATACTCCACCGCGTACTTTCCAAACACCCCTAAATACTGGGCCATGCAAAGAAAAACTCGTCGTAGCTGTGTCAGCCCCGCGACCTCCTCTACCCAATTAATTCAACAACAAAGTAGCCATGTTCACATCCTCGCTTTCAATAGTTCCCAATAAACACAACAAGTCCAAATTACTGCACTTGTCGTGACCCGAATGGTGGCCCACGAAAGTGGAAGCAATAACACGATGGATGTTCCTATGAATCGGATCGCGAATAGCAGAAGAAACAACACTACTCGAATGGTCTCCATCTGCAATAGTATTCCAAAAAGTTCCCAATCTAGTAGTCGATATCCAATGAGGACGGGAACCAGTAGTGACACCCCAGATACTCTCTCTAAAAGTCGGCATATCCGCATCATCCTCACCATATAAACTCGCGACTATCGCAAAACGAGGCACATACATCTCATACAACTGCCTCCCCAAAGAAAAACTAACTGCATGTGACTCGTCAAATTCGACAATCTTGTGTCGAAATGTGGAATAAAAGTCATAAACTAACTCCTCATACTGAGTCTCACCAAATTGTAAAACATTAGCCCAACGTGCTCCCAAATTTTTTCTCACTCGTTCCACCTGTCCAAATGTGGCTAACAACCTCCAATCAAAAGTACGATGTCTCAACAAATCAACATTACAAATCCCCTCAAAAATTTCCCTCTCCGGGGTGTTCATACTGAACCTCAGAATAATATTTGGCTCATCCTCACCACCAGTAATGTCATCAACAGCTGCTACATAAATTGGTATCTCCTCAACCTCATAATTAATAGGTGGCCTTATATATTGTTGGGATGAATAATCAAAAGTCTGCTGCTTCTTCGATCGTTTCCTCGACATCTGCATTTACAATAGAACAATCAGTTTATGTCAAGACAAACCTCGAGTGACAATCGTATAGCATTTCGATCGCGATTGTCCCCAACAATAAAGTAAACTAAAACTAATAATAAAATAAAATAAAACTATGTAAAATAAAACAAAGTATAAACTAAGTAATAAAATAAAACTAATAATAAAAATAAAAATATTTTTGTGAGTTTTAATTTTTTTTTTTAAACTAGAGACTCGAAAAACTTGTAAAGTTTCCTCAAAACTGCAGATGCAAAACAGTTCACATGAAAAACCCGTTTCAACAAAAACACAATTCCCGCTTTCACAATTTATCAAACCCATCACGTTCCCGAAAGTCAACCCAACAACTTACAACTTGTTTTAACAATAAACGCACACACCACCAATTCAAAATTATATTTCAATCAAGATAGTGACTGCCCGAAAACCCAACACCAAAACTTTTTCACTCGGCCTATGAAAATTCTTACCAGAAAATTTTTCTGGCGCTCTAGAAGTTAAAAACACATCTTCTTAAAATCAAAATCCTTGCCAAACTTAAAACAATCCGGTAAGCCAACCCGGTTAATCTCAATATCAAAAACCCAATAATCAAACAAACAAAATTCGTCGCCCATACTAATTGCTTCAAACCGATACCACTATCAACATGATGCCCACACACAATCAATCATAAACAAACTGATAACGAACCCTACATGAGTACTAACCGATAAAACTGCAAATAAAATTTGAATTAGAACGAGATGATGCAAAAAGATAAGGGTTAGTGATGGTTACGGCGGCCAGCGGCGATGACGGATGGGTGGTGGCCGGTTTTGTGATAATGGTGATAAGAGGATCTCAAAAACTAATTTGTGTGGATAGGGTGAACATAAACTGTTAGCTGACTAAAATATTATCTGCACATTTTTATCTCCTTCGCCTTGAGCGAAGGAGTCTGTGATGCCCTAGTTCGCGATACGCAAACGACAAACAAGTGGTTTCTAGAATTCGAACCCTGATGTTCTCGACTTCGCGTCGCGCAAAAGAGTCAATTCACTGTTCAAAATTTTTGTCCTTCTCGAAGGAGGCAATTCACGTTTCTTAGGTTATCTTCCCCCTTCATCAACTTTGGTTACCATATACCCAACAACTACGTACCTGGGGCTCCCTCTAGCGACAAACTCACTTTCCAATGCTTCTGGATGACGATCAACAATGTCTCATCCCCACACTCGATCCTTGCTTGGCACAGCGCATTCGAGGAAAACAATTAAACTAACTAGAATCAGTATACAAAATAAAACTTACAAAGGCCGGGTTGCCTCCTGGTTAGCGCTAAATTGAATGTATGCAGCTCGACATTTCTTGGTTCTTCTCAATCAACCCAATAAGTCGGCTCGTCCGCCATGAAGCAAACTTTCAACTCATGTATCCCTTTGTTTAGATCCGCGTGTTCCAAGTGTTGCTTCAAACAATGTCCATTAACAACATGCCTCAGATGGTCATCGAAATCTTCAACTCGACCTCTCCTTACTTGCCAACCCGCTTAACTTGATATGGTCCCGTCCATTTACCCTTTAGCTTTCCCGGGAACAGTTTAACCCGCGAGTTATACAACCAATCTCGTTGTTCTTCTTCGAATGTCTTTCTCCACAGCTTGGCATCATGAACCCTTTTCATCTTGTCTTTGTAAGCAAATACACACTCATATGCCTCATCTCTCAACTCTTCTAACTCGCATATGTTAAGCTTTATCGGTTTACCTGCACAGTCATAGTCTAGGTTAATATTCTTAACCGCCCATAGCGCTTGATGGGCTAGCTCAACATGTAAATGACACTCTTTACCATAAACCAACCTATAAGGGGTGGTTCCAATAGGCGCTTTATAAGTAGTGTGGTAAACGCATAATGCATTGTTTAATTTAGTTGACCAATCTTTAAGATCAGATTTTACCGTCTTTCGTAAAATTTCTTTGATTTGCCTATTAGAAACCTCCACTTGGCCACTCGTTTAAGGGTGATATGGAGTGGTGATTCGGTGGCTTACACCATACCGTTTAAGTAGTTTGCCGAAATTAAAATTTTTAAAATGGGAACCCTCATCTTTAATGATAATGCGAGGAACACCAAATCGTGAAAATATGTTAGACTAGAAAACTTACAAACAACGGTATGGTCGTTTGTCTTGGTGTCAATTGCTTCTACCCATGTAGACACATGATCGACCGCCACCAAGTTATACAAATTTCCAAATGAATTAGGGAACGGGCCCATGAAATCAATCCCCCCATGCATCAAAGATGTCGACAACGAGGATCGGTTGCATGGGCATCTCGTCCCTCTTTGAGATGCCACCTATTTGTTGGCATCTAACACAATTTCTAACAAACGCTGATGCATCTTTAAAGATGGCAAGCCAATAGAATCCACATGCAAGCACGCGATGCCCTGTCTTCTGACCGCTGAAATGGCCTCCTCAACCTGATGAGTGGGCATGATGTAAGACACTCCTAAGCTTTTCCTCGGGTATGCAATGCCTCATCACTTGATGCGTGCCAACCTTGAACAGGTCCGGATCTTCCCACACATAATGTTTTACCTGAGAGAGAAAGTGCTGCTTCTTCTACCTTGGCCAAAACTCCGGAATTGTGTCTCCAACAAGAAAATTAATAATGTCAGCATACCATGGCAAAGTTGAAACAGAAAACAATTGCTCATCCGGAAATGATTCGTTGATGGCTCTCTCATCTTCCTCCTCTTCATGATCCACTAATCTCAACAAGTGATCGGCAACCACATTCTCGCTTCCCTTCTTGTAACGGATCTCCATATAAAACTCCTAGAGTAGCAAAATCCATCTGATCAAGCATGGCTTTGCATCTTTCTTCTCCATCAAGTACTTGACTGTGCTGTGATCTAAAAATACAATAACCTTTCTCCCCCAAATATAAGATCTAAATTTATCCAATACATACACTAACGCAAGCAAATCCTTTTCCGTAGTGGTATAATTAATTTGAGCATCAGAAAGGGTTTTGCTCACATAGTATACGGCAACGAGCTTCTTATCCACCCGTTGACCCAACACGGCCCCGATCGCTTAGTCACTTGCGTCACACATCTTCTCAAAAGGAAGTGACCAATCAGGTGACATCAAGATCGGGGCTTCAACCAATTTTTTTTAATCACATTAAAAGCATTTAGACACTCTTCATTGAAAACAAATAGTACATCTTTTAAAAGCAAGTTACACAACGGATTAGATATGACGCTGAAATTTTTAATGAACCATTGGTAAAAGCCGGTAAATTAAATATGACTTGGATTTTAGCCTTGTCAACGTCAATCTCCCTACTTGAGATGAGATGTCCCAATACCGTCCATTCTTGCACCATGAAGTGACTTTTCTCCCAACTTAAGACCAAATTCGTTTCCAAACATCTTTTTAAAACTTTAGTTAATTCATTTAAGTATTTTCCAAACGATAAGCCAAAAATCAAAAAAAAAATTGTCCATAAAAATTTCGAATGAATCCCCGACCATATCGAAAAGATATTCATCATACACCTTTAAGGTGGCCAGGGCATTACACAAACCAAAAGGCATTCGCCTAAATGCGAAAATACCGAATGGACACGTGAAAGTGGTCTTATGTTGGTCATCGGGGTGAATAGCAATCTGATTGCACCCCGAATAGCCATCTAGAAAGCAATAAAATTTCTGACCTGCAAGTTTCTCTATGATTTTGTCAATGAACAACAAGGGAAAATGGTCTTCGGATGTTGCGGCATTTAGCTTCTACAATCAACACAAATTCGCAACTCGGTTACCGGTTGGGTGGCAATTTCCTCACCTTTCTTATTACGGGTTATGTGGATACCCGCCTTCTTTAGAACCATTTGTGTTGGACTTACCTATGTGCTATCTGAAATCAGGAAGATGATACCAGCATCCAACCACTTCAAAACCTCCTTCTTCACAACCTCCCGCATGTTTGGATTTAACCGTCTTTGTGCATTATGAGCGGGTTTTACCTCGGTATCGGTGATGATCTTGTGCATGAAGATGGATGGGCGGATCCCTCTCAAATCTGCTATCTTCCAACCAATAGCCACCTTGTGCTCTTTCAGGACTTCTACTAATGCCTTCTCTTGATCTTCTTCCAAATTTGAGGCGATGATGGCTGGTAAAGTCTCTCCTTCTCCCAAAAACACATACTTGAGGTGTCTCTTCAAATCCACAACAGGCGAACTTTCAAGTGATGGTCATAACATAAAATCAATCGTGTTGGGCAACCTCTCCACGTTCTGAGACCATGGCGGTTTCCCAATACTTGCAGCATATACCTCGACTGCCTCCTCTTCTTCTTGAAATTGTAATTTATGCTCAACTGTTTCCCTACAACAAATAGCATACTCCTGTGTGGTATCTTCCTCACTTTCATGAGGGTTCAACACGTCTATGACTTCAGCCACGAAGCATTCGTCACTCACCAGAGGGTTAGACATGCTTGAAAACACATTTAGCCTAAGATTTTTATTGCCAAAAGCCATCTCCACTACCTCGGTTCTACAGTTTATCAAAGCATTTGCGGTGGCCAAAAACGGTCGACCGAGAATCACTTTCGGTTGCCGTTTCGGGTCAACTGCCATGTATTCCAGAACCAGGAAGTCAGTTAGGTAATAAAAGTCTTCTATCATCACAATCACATTGGTCACGATTCCCCTAGGAAGCTTAAGTGTCAAATCAGCCAACACCATGGTAGTGTTGGCTTTTCTAAGTGGATCAAAATCGTATTGGTCATATAAGCTTCCTGGGAGAATACTCACCCCGGCTCCAAGATATAATAACGCCCTTGTCATTTTAAAATCGCCTACTTGAATGGGTATAATTGGCTTTCCCAGATCTTGTAGCTTGGGTGGGAGGATACCCGTCAAAACCAAACACACCTTTGCAGTTAAGTCAACTTGTTTTAGCAACTTGTGAGTTCGCTTTTGAGTGCACAAGTCTTTTAAATATTTTGCATATGCGGGGACTTGTTTAATTGCATCTATGATGGGTAAATTGATTTTAACCTGTTTGAATATTTCCCTCATTTCCTCCTGTTGTGGGCCCTTTTTCTTAAGTGCTGATGAGGTCTCGGGATTCACCAATGCCTGAGGAAACGAAACGATTTTACTCATTGAACCCATCTCCTTGGTGGTTAGTTTTAGTTACCGGTTCATTAATATTTTTATTAGTTATTTTGTTCGGTTTGTTTTTCGTTTCAGTTTCGACCTCATGTTCACTCTTCTCATCTTCTCCCAAGTCCTCCACCACACCCTCAAAGGAAAGTGGTGGAGCTACCCCATTATCATAAACTTTATCACTCATAATGGTACTTACCTGGTTGAGGTGGGCTACCTTGTTGATTCGGGTTCTTCAATGTGTCGCTCGGTAGCTTCTTTGGATCTTTCTTCAAGGTGGCCAACTCCTCATCCAATTGGCCCATCTTTTTGTCTCTTGCTGTGTTTGATTTTTCTACGATCTCCATTTTTCAACTCAAAGCTTTCAATAATGTCAGGATTTCCGAATCTTGCGAAGAACTTTAGCCTTGAGCCGTCCTTTGACCTTGCTGACCTTGCTAATAATTCTATTGATAACTTTTGGTGTACCCCCATACTCTCTTTGATTGTACTCGCTTTGACCATTACCCCCATTGTTCCCATATTGTCGTTGATTTGATTGATATCCTGCTCTTTGAGAACTACCTTGAAAGTTCAGGTTTTGCTGCATGTTCGGGTTTCCATAGCTGAAGTTGGGGTGGTTTCGGAGGCCTGGGTGGTAGATATTTGAATTCATGTTATTGTTGTTGTTGTACCTCCTTTCCCCTTGAAAAAGTTTACCTCCTCTTCTTCCTCTTCCATTACAATTCTACAACACGCCACCTCATGGCATATCTCTCCACAACCCTCACAAACCGGGTAAGTTCTACCTGACTTCCCTTTATCTCTCATACCCACACTCATCAATTGATCCAACTTTCTTTCTAACCGTGCCATACGATCATCCAAACCCCCATTATCTACCGCTTTCACAACCGCCCACCTTAACAGTCGATTTGACTGAGCTTGTCTTTTTGAGTTCATCGCATGTCGCTCCAAATGTTACCGAACTTCATTCTCATCATTGGTCAAGAAGACCCATTCGTGGTCGACTGAAGATCACGCACATCATCGTTAGATTACCCATCATGAAAAGCCTTGATTAATTCCCACAATGCAATCCCATGGTGAGGATAGGTTCTCAGTAATCGCTTGAATCTTGTGAAGGCTTGATGGAATGTTTCTCCCGTTCCTTGATGAAAAATTCTGATGCCGGTTTGGGCCTCAGACGTTCTTTTCAGTGTATAGTATTCATCTAGAAATTGCTGAGCCAAATCCTTCCACATGTAGCTGCTTGCTGACGGTAAGGTTAGGAACCACTGCTTCACTGTATCCTTCAGAGTGAACTGGAGCACCACCAACTTGACTTCATCTGCAGTGAACCCTTGACTCGAGATGGTGGCATGTATTGCTTTGAAACCACTCAAGTTAAAGTATGGCTCTTCTGTAGCTTTCCCATTAAAAGTAGGCATCTGATTCAAACTGCTTTGTCTTACCAAAAACGTTCTTCCATTTCTAACCAGGATAACAATGAGAAGCGGGTTCGTGGCCACTTATGTAATAAAGTGGCTTTGAACTCCCTGAATGGGTGGTGGAATTAACACCCTCGACACCCCATCATCAAACTTATACCCGAGAATCTATGGCTTAGGGATCTCTTGTCTTCTTTGGTCTCAGTGGTTTCTTGGTTGTTGAACTGGCTCGGGTGTTCGGTTACGGTGAGGTTGTTGTTGTTATCTTCTATAATACCGACCCCCTCGAACATCTTCCATCCCTTCTTCATCCTCAAACTCATCAAAGTTATCAAATAACATCCGCCGATTAGTGTTGGTACATGTGTGTCAGTAGTTCATAGTCTAGCATTTGTAATCGAGTCTGTAATGTAATTATGTTTTGATTGTGTTTATATTTGTAACACGTGAAGTTGTCAACAAGTTCGCTCTGGCGAACTTGTTGAATCAGCGAAGTTATGGCGAAGTTGTCATGTTTATATACTGTTTCAGCCGAAACAGTTAGGGTTGGTCGTTTAGGGTTTCGTTTCAGTTGTTCACTTCGAGTGTTACGTGTCATTGTCTGTAATAGTGACCTCGGGTCACGTGTTTGTTATCAATATAACGTGTTTGGTTTATTGCTTGTGTGTTCGATCTCTACATACTCTACACTCGTATCTACCTACGCAGGGATTCCGCACCTGCGTTGTTAGCGACATCCCGTGTACGATCCGTCCAGGAACCTTCAATTGGTATCAGAGCCATCGGCTCGATTGTGAGGTTCGGGATTTCACGCGGGTGTAGAAAACGTCTCGTTTGACCTATTCGCGGGACGTGTTTTTGTTGGGATTGTGTTTTGCTCGTGCTTGACAGTCATTTTCAAGCCATTGCATTGATTGGAAACTGCTGGATTGACGAAATCAGATCTGAACAGTTTCCTTGTTCATCGGGCGAAGTTACCGTTCTTCGGGCGAAGTTACCATTCTTCAGGCGAAGTTGCCGTCACTGGAATTAGGGTTTCGGCGAAGATATAAGGATTAGCGAAGTTAACCACAACTTCGCTTACCTCATAAGTTCGCCTTAGCGAAGTTATCCGCAACTTCGCTTTCCACCCAAGTTCGCTTACCTCCTAAGTTCGCTCATTCTAAGCGAAGTTATTTTTAACTTCGCCAAGTCAAGCGAATTTAAGACCCAGCGAAGTTCTCTTTTCAGCGAAGTTAACTTTCAAGCGAAGTTACTCTTAACTTCGCCTACTGAGCTGTTTTAATATTTTTTTTTATTTTCAGGTTTTTCAGGTTTTCGCAAGGATGTCGTCAATTAACATCTCCGATTTGGTCAAGATGGAAGTAGAAGCGGGGTCAGCCACTAAGGCCCCGAGGTTGATGAAAGGAACTGACTTCGTGGCATGGAAGGACAGATTCATCCAATACATTAAATACCAGGATGCCAAAATGTGGGTGTGCATCCAGGATGGATATATCCCTCCAACTATGCAATACGAAGGCCGTGACGTGGTTAAGAAGTACAGCAAAATGGAGGACGAAGAAAAGAAAATGTATGAGGCTGAGAGCAAGGCCCATGCAGCTATAACAATGGCACTTCCTCAAGAGGTTCTCCACACTTTCAGAAAGTACACTTCTGCGAGAGAGCTTTGGGATGCTCTTGAAAATAGATTCGAGGGGAATGTGGGTATCCGTGCATCAAAGATCAAACTCTTAAAGACCCAGTTCTCCGTCTTCAAATTTTTGAAGAACGAATCACTGGATGATATTATCACCAGATACTATCATCTAATGACAGAGCTTAGCAATTATTCGATTGCCTATCGAGAAGAAGAGATTGTTGAAAAGCTTCTCGATGCTCTCCCACCGAAGTGGGAAATGTACACCGTTCTTATGAGGGAAGACAGAGACTTTCAAAATTATGATCTGGAAACAGCAGTAAACAAGCTCAGAACTTATGAGCTTAATATGGTTCGAAAAGAAACACCAACAGATCAGATACAAGACCCTGGTATGTATGGTGCAAAGGTTAACTCAGGCTCAAGTTCGAGGCCTGAATCTGCTGCTTTTTACTCGAAAGGGGAGTCATGTCCTGACTCTTCTCATGAAGGAAACGTTTCTGTGAACATGAACGGTGATGTCTGTTTCGTTGCTGGAGGATCAAGTACTTCAAATCCTCAAGCATCCTCAAGTGGTTTTTCTGCAAATGCCTCAAGCAATAATTATTCCAAGATGCCTATGAGTGTAAAATCTGCTGAAGAGCAGTTTGCAGTCTATGCATCATTTATTGCTTCCTACGAAAACTACATCCAGGGGAAGATTGTGGACCCTGCTGTACTGGATGAGGACTACGACCAGATCGATGCTGATGATCTGGAGGAGATGGATTTGCAATGGCAAATGGCAATGATTGTGAGGCGTGTAAAACGGTTTATGAACAAAACTGGGAGAAAGTTTGTTGGTGGTAGGCCCGGGTTCGACAAATCCAAGGTAAGGTGCTATAATTGTCAACAGTACGGGCACTTTGCCAAGGAATGCATAAATGAGAGGGTTGAACGAGGACAAGGTCGGCCTACACAACACTCTGGAGTTAATAGAGAGATTAATGCCATGTTGACCAGAGAGGCAGGTGAATACAACTGGAACCTGCATTTAAGTGGTTCTAGTGAGCAAGCGAACATGGCTGAGTCTGAAGTTGAAGAATGTGAGAAGGTTGATGGAAATGAGAAAGCTAATGAAGAAGAAACCGCTTTCATGGCAGATGACAAGGATAATCGCTCCGAGGTAAGTACTAAGAATATTTGTACTAGTTGTGAGAATTTATCTGAGCAACTCACTACGATAACTGATCAGTACGTCTGTTTAGATGCTGATTTTAAAACTATTAAAGAAGATCACCATTTTACGAAAGCAAGAGAAACAAGTTATAAAATTAAAATAAAAGCATGTGAAAAAGACATTCAAAGCCTAAAAACTAAACTTGCTGAGAAAATTGAAATAATTGATCTTAGTTATGAAGTTTTAGAAGAAAAAACTAAAGTGATTGCTGATCGGGATAAACAGATTGCTGACCACCAGGTGAAGGTGGTGGAACTGAACCGCAAACTTGAGCAGTTCAGGAATTCCTCGGCCATCCTTGATCACCTCGTGAGTGATCAAGGTACCTCTGCAAAGAGGGGAGGAATCGGTTATCACGAAGTTCCACCACCCTTTAACCACAACTATACCTATAATCCGAGTGTTCAGAAATCTGTTGATTTCGAGGTTACTCAGACAACTCCAATCAAGATTACAAGGGTAGAACCAAGTGTTAGCTGTGGCGAAACGAGTTCGCCTGTTTCTAGTGTGAATATTTCTGTTTCGAGTCCAGTCTCATCGGATTCGGATAAGTTGTCCGAATCTGGTCAGACAAAAGAGAAAGTAGGGTTACCCAACGGTGGAGATAAAAATAAAATTTCTAAAAAGAGTTCTCCACTCAATCCGTACGTCCCACCTTACGTGAGACATACGGATGGTAACACTGCCTCTACATCCAAACCAACATTTGACAAGAAAATGGAGAGTCGGTGTTGCTTTAGATGTAACAAATTAGGGCATTTAGTTGCAGACTGCCCTCTGAAGCCGAGATTTAGAGGTGTGAGGCCAAATACAACTGAGGATAAGCGTCATTTTGTTACTGCTAAAAATGAAAACTTTTCAAAGTGCAAAAATGTAACTAATTCAAGTTTTTATAAAAACAAACCTCAGTTTTTCAACCAAACCACAAGATATAATACTTTCAACTCTCATAGGTTTGGAAGGCATTACACTCAATCTGCAAGGAGATTCCCTAACAGGACTTACAGAAATTATCCTGATGCTAACTTGAGAAAGCCAGGGTACGGGACGTATCGATCCAAGACCAATTGGTCTTGGGTCCCAAGATTCTAACTCTTTGTTTTATTGTGCAGGAACAGTTGAACAGGGCTGCCAACAATCTTTGGATTGTAGATAGCGGCTGTTCCCGGCACATGACGGGCAACAAACACTTGTTGCAAGATTTAAAACCTGTTCAGGGAGCAAGAGTTAGTTTTGCTGGTGAGAGCGGTGGAAGGATTACCGGTAGAGGAACTGTGTCGAATGGGAGAATGACACTTGAGAATGTAAACTTTGTGGAGGAGTTAAAGCACAATCTGCTGAGTGTGTCGCAGATTTGTGATAAAGATTACACTGTCCATTTCACGAAGAATGAAGCGATAGTATTGAAGCCTGGTTTTCAGATACCAGACGAATGGATAGTAATGAAAGCTCCACGTGAAACAAATACATATGTGATGGACATGAGGTCTACTGAAATGGCCACCGGAGAATCTTGTTTAATGACAAAAGCAAGCGAATCAGAATCAGAATTATGGCACAGGAGAATGGGACATATTCATCTTCGGAAGATGAACTTCATTGTCAAGAATGGGCTTGTGATGGGCTTTCCCTTAAAAAGTTTTAACTTTGAAGACAAATGTATAGCATGCAAGAAGGGAAAGCAACACAAGAAATCCCATCTCACCAAGAAGATTAATTCTATTGCCGGTACTCTAGAACTACTTCATATGGATCTCTTCGGTCCAGTGAATGTAAAAAGTCTAGGTGGTACTTCTTACTGCTTGGTGATAACTGATGACTACTCGCGATACTCGTGGGTATATTTTCTGAAAACAAAAGACGAGACAACTCAGATGGTGAAGAATCTAATTACAAAAGTTGAGAACGTCATGAGTAAATCAGTTAAATACATCAGAAGCGACAATGGGACAGAGTTCAAGAACTTTGAAATGGAAATCTTCTGTCTTCAGAAGGGAATTGAACATCAATACAGCGCTCCGTATACTCCACAACAGAATGGAGTGGCTGAAAGGAAGAACCGAACGTTAATTGAAGGAGCCAGAACTATGCTGGCAGACTCGAAGCTTCCTGTGATGTTCTGGGCTGAAGCAGTTGCTACAGCCTGCTATGTTCTGAATAGGGTGTTAACCGTTAAGAGACTTGGAAAAACTTGTTACGAGCTTATGCACGGAAGGAAGCCCAACTTGTGCGGTCTTGAACCATTTGGGTCTCCTTGTTCGATTTTGAAGACTAATTCGAAATTTGGAGAAGTAGCCGATGAGGGAATCCTAGTCGGTTATGTTGTTGGGACTCCCAACAGACGGGTCTTCAATACGTCGACTTGCAAGGTGGAGGTGGTTTGTAACACCGACATTACTAGTTACCAACCGCCAAAACCAAGCAATGGACCTGCTGAGCTTTTCGACTATGTCAAACTTTTTAAGTCGTTTAACGTACCTGATTTGGAAATTTCTGAAGAAGACGAAAGAGCTGTGACGAAGATGATACTTGATGAGGAAGAGAATCTATTGCAACATCAGATGTTTGAGAAATCTCAACCTTCCACATCAAACCCTATCGATACCCCTGCGGTCTCAACTGAAGAAGAGTTTATTAATCCTTTTCACTCTCAGCCAGAAACAACCATAGATGAGATCTCTTCAAATTTGGAAGATAATTTGCATGTTGGTGCTGTTCCGATCACGAAAATTCACAAAGATCACCCATTGGAGAATATTATAGGTGATGTGTCCTCCAGTGTTCAAACCAGAAGTAGCTTGAATGAGCACACATGTGTTTATACAAGCATTAAAGAAACGGGTATAATGAACGAATGTCTGTACTCCTGCTTTATAAGCCAAATTGAACCAAAGAACTATCAAATGGCTTTAAAGGACAGCTCGTGGGTCGAAGCCATGCAAGAAGAGTTGGCTCAGTTCAAGAAAATGGAAGTTTGGACTTTGGTTGAAAAACCAAAGAATGTGCATGCTATAGGCACAAAATGGGTGTTCAAGTGTAAGAGAGATGATAAGGGAATTATCGTAAGAAATAAGGCGAGGCTGGTTGTTAAAGGTTTTAATCAGCAAGAGGGTATTGATTACAATGAGGTTTTCGCTCCTGTTGCCCGGTTAGAAGCGATTCGATTGTTTTTGGCGTTTGCTGCATTTAAAAAGATGAAGGTATTTCAGTTGGATGTGAAGAGCGCGTTTCTAAACGGGAAAGTTGATGAGGTTGTGTATGTTGAGCAACCTCCGGGTTTTCCTGACCCAGACTTTCCTGATCACGTATACAGGTTGAGCAAGGCGTTGTATGGGTTACATCAGGCACCTCGTGCCTGGTATTCAACGTTATCAGACTACTTGCTGGAAAATGGTTTTGAAAGGGGATTGATCGACAGTACGTTGTTTGTGAAGAGAGAAGGATGTGACTTCCTGCTGGTTCAAGTCTACGTGGATGATATCATTTTTGCTGCATCAAGAGTATCCATGTGTCAGGATTTTGAGGCTGTCATGAAGAAACGATTCGAGATGAGTGCTATGGGTGAACTAACTTTCTTTCTAGGATTGCAGGTTGATCAGAAGAAGGACGGGATGTTCATTCATCAAACGAAGTACGTTCATGATGTGCTGAAAAGATTCAAGATGGAGGACAGTTCTCCATATGATACTCCAATCTGCGTCAATCACAAATTGGGTGCTGAATCAGATGGTGACGCAGATGTGGACCCAACTCTGTATCGGGCGATAATAGGTTCTTTAATGTATTTAACTGCTTCTAGGCCTGATATAATGTTTGCTGTTTGTCTTTGTGCTCGTTTTCAGGCAAACCCAAAGGAATCTCACATGAAAGGTGTGAAGAGGATTTTGCGGTATCTCAGAGGCAAGCCGAAACTAGGGTTGTGGTACCCAAAGGGAGGAGACGTTGAACTGGTGGCATATACAGATTCTGATTATGGGGGATGCAATCAGAGTCGGAAGTCAACAACAGGAGGCTGTCAGTTTCTTGGAGGAAGATTAGTTTCCTGGCAGTGCAACAAACAGACATCAGTTGCAATTTCAACATGCGAAGCTGAATACATGGCAGCATCCAACTGCTGCTCTCAGGTTTTGAGGATTCAGCAACAATTACGCGACTATTGTCTGAATTTCTTACTCACTCCTATTTTAATTGATAACACTGCCGCCATCTCAGTAATTAACAATCCCGTGAAGCACAGTAAAACTAAGCATATTGACATTCGTCATCACTTCATACGGGATTGTGCTGAGAAGAAACTGATCAAGATCGAAAAAGTTGATACACTTGAAAATTTTGCTGACTTGTTTACAAAAGCGTTTGATAAATCCAGATTTCAAAACCTAATTGAGCTGAACGGGATGATCAATCCCGAGTAACCATGCCTTTGTGTTTATTAAAAATAAAAAAATAAAAAAAAAATTGTGTCATTATTGCTTAAAATTAGTCGGTTACCTCAGTTTGATGGACATATCCTCGGATATGTTTTGGTCCTCGTTTCGACTTAGAGAATGAGGTTAGCCATTAACCGGAAGACTGAAAGTGACCGGGGCAGTTATGACGTGTGTTCTTCAGTTGCTGAAAATTAGTCGGTCATTCTTAGTAAGAAGGACACATACTTGTATGTGGTCGGTCCAGTTGATCCATTGGATCCTCAGGATTGCCGTTTACCTGACGACTTTGACGTGATCGGGGCGATTGAAATCAAAATTTTATTGGGAAATGAAATTACTTTTCAAGTCTAATACTTCGTAAGAAGTTCTTTGCTGTGTTTAACAGAAAATTGATCCAACCTTGGAAAATGATATATATACTGATTGTGTGTGCTTAACTAGTGAAGTTATTAGGCTTAAAAGGCTTTAGAACAGTCATTGTATGTCATGGTAATTTTTATGGTGCGTAAAAGTGTATGTGATACTAACTTATACTACTCGAATTTACGTGGAAACTCCTTAAGAGTTTTGTATGTCTTCATACATATCTTTCCGAATGATAGGCAGAAAAGCAACTACCCAGTCATACACGAGCCCGTGAGTGTTCTGATTCCCATGAAGAAAGCATTTCAAGACACTGCAGTGATCCAGATTCGGGACTTGCAGTGGTTTAGTACTCCGAAGTCAATAAGAATGTTTGGTTTAAAAAAAAAAAAATTATTATTATCCATGTATACTTTTTTTTAGTACTTATGAGACATAGTAACAATCAAGACTTCTCAATTCTGGAGTAAGAAGAGAACGGGAAGCAGACAACGAGTATATACAAGTTAATCAGACACTATGGGTCGAAGTCAATTCGGGGTGACTTGGGTATAGCCAAATACGCTTTGAGAATAGATAGAAGACATCATTATCTCTGAGTTGTTGCCCACTTAAAATTTTGAGCTTAACTGAACCTTAATCCGTATCACAGAAACGATGAAAACCATTTAAGTTATTTACATGCCTACAACCTGTTTCTCTATGTCATAATACAGCTAAACACGGATCCAAGTGACAGTCACGTAGTTAGTATGATTCCTGTTAGGATCTTTTCTAAAAACGTAGTGGTCCCTGACTAGACTGAAATTTGATCCCTTATTTCGTTAAATTTTTATAAGTTTTTCTATTTTCGTAGTTGTGTTATTGTAAAACTGGTTACTTGGACATGATCATTTTTTGTTTAACTCTTTTTGGAAGCTTCTAATGTTAAGTGCAGGATTCTTCAAACTTAAAGGGTTGATTTTGAAATTACGGGCGAAGTTGTTGAATTCGGCGAAGTTGTTATTAACTTCGCCAGCGTAACTTCGCCTGAACAAACTCAGCCCTATATAAGGACTTTTAAATCTGGAACAGTACCATATATTCTAAATTCCGGCGAACATAAAAATCAAAAACCGAATTATCCGGCGATCTTGTTTACCTTTCGTTTTCGATCTTTGATTTCAGTTTCTAGTGTTCATTGACGGTATGTGTTGTCAATATCATTCCCAAACTTACTCGTTCGTTATAGTTTTACCCGGTTCGAGACCTCGGGTCGTCGAACCTTCAAAACCTAGTTTTTCAACCGTGTATTACGTGTTCATGGACGACCTTTACGTCTCAAAATCATTAATATATGCTGTTCTCCACTCCTAAATCGTCAAATCGTTGCGAAATCATCGGATCTAAACCTTTGAATCTGAACAGTCGCCGTTTCAGATTCAGGCGAAGTTAAGGTTTAGGCGAAGTTATCCACAACTTCGCCAGGAGATTAATTTCGCCTGTGGCGAAGTTATCCGTAACTTCGCCTTGAACTCAAGTTCGCCTGAGGCGATGTTGTGCCAAGGCGAAGTTATCATCAACTTCGCCTATACCAATTTATTTAACAGTTTTTAGACGAAATTACAGTTGACGCGAAGTTGTTCCCAACTTCGCCTCACCTTTAAGTTCGCCTGTACAGGTTTAATCACAACTTCGCACGTGGTACAAAGCGAACTTGTGAGTTGCTTAACTGTTCTCTAACTTGCTTTGTTTTGTGCAGATATGGCTGCTGTTGGAGGTGCTGGTGGTGACGACGGTGATGATCAACGACAATTCTTTCCAGCCCATAACCAGTATATCATTTTAGATCCAGACGTAAGAGGCGTAGAAGACTACAGGGAGATAATCACATTTCTCCAGCGATCAAGAGTCTTTCATGCGATCACAAATACACTGCCCATTTCTCTGCCTAACATTGAAGACTTTTGGCAGACAGTGTACTATGATTGCAGGCCTGAGCCTCCGGTGATGCGAGCAACCGTAAATGGTCATGACATACAGTTTTCCTCGGAAGATATACGGTTGGCTCTGCAGTTCGGTGAAGAAACAATAGATGACCCAACGGAGTTCGTAGCTCCTTTTCGTGATGGAGCTTATTTGAGGATGGGTTATTCGGGTCCGCTGGGGGACTCGCAGAGGAGGAAAGGGTTTTTGCTGGATCAATGGCGCTTCCTGATGCATGTATTGATTGTATGCATGTCCGGCAGGAAGGCAGGAACAGATGGGATGGGCGCGACGATGCAGTCAGCCATGATAGCGCTGACTTACAACCGCCGATATTCTTTTAGTCAGCTGATATTCTACGAGATCGATCGTCAGAGAAGGGCTGTGGCGCGCGAGCGATTCACTATGTATCCTCGTTTCTTACAGATGATTTTGAATCATGTCGCTCCGTCGCTACCGCAGAGACGCCCGATTAGATACGTCGAATGCGTGACGAAACGTATCTTTGCTCATTGCCGAACTTCGAGCACTCGTAGCAAGCCTAAGCTGCGTCCCAGGCATACTCCATTATTCGGGTATCTCATCAATCCGGAGTATGTTCCTGCAGGAGGGGACGAGTTCAGAGACCCGCAACCACATCAGGCGGCAGCACCACATGCTGTATCAGCTGCGCCTGTTGTATCTACTGTTGCCTCTGCTGCTGTGCCAGCTACGGTATCTCCTGCTGTGTCTACTACTGAAGACGTTGATCTTGATGCTGCCTTTGGCGGACATGGTTTGTTTGATATGGATGTCTCGGGTCCTCAGTTTATGGATGTTACTAGAGCAGTTACTTCGGTAGCTGACTCCGATCTAGACGAAACGTTTGCTGAAGCGAGACGACTTATGGTGTCTCGGGAAAGAACTACGGGAAAGAGGCCGAGAACTGTAGACGAGGATGAGGACGAACTTGATGAAGAGGAGGCAGTGCAGATTGTGCTCAGACGTTCACGAAGAGAACGGACAGGTATGGGTTCCGGAGCTGGAGAATCTTCGAGGCTGGTACGTTTTGCTCCACCTGCCTTGTCCGGTATGTCTCTTATTCCTTCCACAGCACAGGTTACTGCTGTCGAGACGTCGGCCCCAGCAATTGTGTCTCTACCACCCCAACCGCTTAATCCACCGGTGGTAGTTGCACGCTTTGTTGAGTCGACCATCACTACTACTGCAGGGTTACCAAGTGTACCACCTGCGGTCACTTCTGCTGCTGATGTCCCGCCAACTCCAACGCCTACTTCAGATTCTGAGAGGATTACATCACTAGAGCGGATTGTTGCTGAACAGACAAAGACCATTCAAAGCCTAGTGGAATCCAATCGACTACAAGCAGCCCTCCTGGTTGAACACGGTAAAGTTATAGATGCCTTCAAGGCATTCTTGGCATCTCAGGGGGAGAAGACTTGTAGCGGAGATGAGTTGAGGACGAAACGGAGAGAAGATCATGACGATGATCCCAATGCACCGGAAGGTGCAGGTGGTGAGCTGCCAAGAACCTCTCAGGCTCTTGGGGCTTCCACAGCTGAGGGGGAGTCTACAAATGCAGCTGGTGACGACGTGGTAGCGGTTGATGATGATGTTGATGTTGAAGATGTTATCGACGCATTGAAAGAGTTGGATGAGGAGGATGATGAGTTTATGATTGAAGATGATGTGCTGCCAGTTGATGAGATCGAGAGGATTGGAGAGCAGATTACGGTTGAAAACGTGATAGAGGTGGGTGAGATTGTAGATGACTCCGTGGAACACGAGATTCCGGAGGTTGAGAGACCAGAGTTGGGTGATAAGAACGCGGAGGAAGATGCTGAGTGGGAGGAACAACCGAAATGGAAGGAGGGTTGTGCCCACTGGTTCGTAAAGACGAAGAAGCCGGCGGTCCCTAAGATGTTCAGAAAAAGTTACAATATTAAGGGATACGCGGAAGCCAAGAAAGGTATTATCTGCTGGTTATACGACGAGCAGCTGCGGCTCTTCGTGATCAAGAGATACGATGGCATTCAGTACTTCCAGAGAAAGTTGAGATCTCTAAACACACTGCCAGAATGTGAAGTAAAAGATTTAGCCAGATTGGGATTGATAAACAGAAGTGAAGACAACATGGCTAGAATCATTGCGAAGATCGTGTGGAAAGAGTGCGTTAAAGAGAAAAAGTTTGAGCTACTGAAACCACAAAAGGGGAAACTTGTCGAAGACAAGGATAGAGGTCTGAGAGTTGATGGAAAACCTTGGATGGTCATGAAATACAAACCGATCCGGTGCCTTAAAGATGTACCGAAGAAGTTCATGCCCAAGGACGTGCTCAAAGATCTAAAATGGTGGTACGTGGATTGTGAGACAGCTGAGGCGGTAATGGAAGATGAGGATGAACAAGAAGTACTTCGGGTTTACGACCCGATGCATCTTGTTAATCTGTCGCAGGCTGATCTGAAAGTGCTCAACGAGAAGAAGATCTTCTACATTCCTGCTTGGAAGGATCAAGCTAGGAAATATCAACGGGTGGTGTCGGTATGTGTTAGAGAAGGGGCGCATGCGTAGAGATGCAAGATTACAAGACTCAAGATTTGAAGATCAAGATATGAAGCTACTGCCAAGGGGGAGTCTGTTGGTACATGTGTGTCAGTAGTTCATAGTCTAGCATTTGTAATCGAGTCTGTAATGCAATTATGTTTTGATTGTGTTTATATTTGTAACACGTGAAGTTGTCAACAAGTTCGCTCTGGCGAACTTGTTGAATCAGCGAAGTTATTGACAACTTCGCCTATGGCGAAGTTGTCATGTTTATATACTGTTTCAGCCGAAACAGTTAGGGTTGGTCGTTTAGGGTTTCGTTTCAGTTGTTCACTTCGAGTGTTACGTGTCATTGTCTGTAATAGTGACCTCGGGTCACGTGTTTGTTATCAATATAACGTGTTTGGTTTATTGCTTGTGTGTTCGATCTCTACATACTCTACACTCGTATCTACCTACGCAGGGATTCCGCACCTGCGTTGTTAGCGACATCCCGTGTACGATCCGTCCAGGAACCTTCAATTAGCTACCCTTTCAAACTCAAACTCGACCCAGTTGTTTGATGGTTCAGACCTAATCTATCGATCATCTCTCATGTGGTACTGTCTCTGATTCGGGTCATCGGTTGTATGGTTTCAAGTTCGGTTAATGTGTTGGTTGAGTGGTGGTAAGTCATTGGGTGGAAGATTTTGAGGAATGGGTTATTCTTGATTTTGAGGCGGGGCATGGTTTTCAGGTTGAAACAAAGGTGGGCCTGGGTAAATCTCCGGATAGTTCATGTCTTCTTGTTTTGGCTTAGAGGGTTCACTGTTTCTTTGAATTGCTCGGTTTCTTTTCGTGGTTTTTTCAATTTCCGGATCAAACTGCAACACCTCTTTGTCTCGGGAAAATCTTATATGCATCAACCTAAAAGATGAACTGCACACACGAAACAAACATACCCCGCGTAAACTCAACGTAGAAAAGAAAATAAACTAGAAATTCAACTAAATTAAGCCAATTTAAACTAAACTAAATTAGCACTAAGATTGTTGAGTCCCCGGCAATGGCGCCATTTTGATATAGGCTGTCCCGGTCTACTCAAAAAATTGATTTTATTAACTTAAACACCTATACTAGCGCAGGTAAGTAAGGTCATCTCCACAGGGAATCAAGGAAAGTGCGGGCTTATAACTTTTAACTAATTAATTAACCCATGTGTAAATACCTTAATACGAGCCAAGACTAGTCACAAATCGATACGTTAACTCATGTTCAATACATTAAACATTGATACATTGATGGAGGAATACGTTACAAAGAAAATCGGGCAGCATAAAGTTTCAAGGAATAAATATGGCACAGATCTCTATGCAAGTCTACTATGAAAGGCCTATTTATAGGCATGACTCATTCGTTGTACTGTATTAACGAATGAGGCATCTCATTCGTTAACTGGACTAACGAATGACTCCTTTCCATAGCCCATTCGCTAAACACACTTAGCGAATTGATACTTTAACAGATTAGCCTCTGTTTGTTACACTGTAGTAACAAATGGGCTCCTAACTTAACGAATAGCCCTAGTCTTTAACGAATGAGGCCTCATTCGTTAAACATGCTTAGCGAATGAGCCTTTATACATTAATTTTAAAGACTAAACTACCCCTATCCTATTCGAACATCTGCGAACACGAAATCCGTGCATTTACAAACTCCCCCTTATCCGTAGCTATCGAACGCTTTCCAATACTTTACCATCCAATACTTTAGTCCTCAATACTTTAGCATCGAATATATTAACAAAGAATACGTTAAAGTTGAATACTTTAACCGTTAATACTTTAACTGCATATCATCAGCCGTAATACCAGCCTCCCCCTTGGCTAATGATTCTCGGGCTTGTGTGAACAGACGAAATATAACTCTTTGTAAGCAAACCAAAACTTGTAGCTACTCGTATCAGATCTCCCCCTCAAATAAGCATGTCCAGGTTATCATCTAGATCATCCAACTGGCATATGATATGGTTTGATCAAACGAATCAATTAGCAGCAAGTCATCGGCTATCTATCGCACCGGTAAAGTAAAAACGTCTTTACGTTTAACCTCGCTACACATCTTCATGAACAACTCGATCATTTCACATCTTTCACTTTGGTCTTCACTCACTCGATAAAGTCTATCCCAAATCATCACTCTTTGAAGCTCTTCGGCAACCAATACGCTTGGATGCACTACTGTTTTGGGCCTATGATTCAAAGTTCCAACCTTTGTTAATCAATCCCAAATGATCATCTTCTTCAATCAGATGACAAGACTCATATATTCCTCAATCAGATCAACCCATTCAATAGTTGTCCCCTTCAACAGAAGCAATCCACCGAATATTAGTAGCCAACAAAGTCAGGATCAAAGTCTTTCAGAAAGAAGTAAACAGACAAACACTCGTATCCCACGTAGTCAGGTTTCAGTTTTGAACAAATCAATCTACAATCGAATGTAACGCCCGTTAATTTCAGTTAAGTGATTTAAAGCATGTAAAGTATGTACATCTCTTGGGATTTAACCGACTATTCCTCGGAGGCTCTGTCGTCATTCCGGTACATTAAATTATTTAACTTTTCACTCAAGTTGCTTCATCTTTACAATTGGAGGGGCTAGGATGTAACATTGTTATTATATCACAAAAACCCTAAACCCCCATTTTCTTCCTTTAGCCGATCGGACCAAGAGAGCATCCCCAATGTAACATCCGCTTTTCTGAGAATTATAAATAACAGAAAGTTCTATAATTAACTGTGTGTCGTTAACTTAATTGTGTGTGTTAATATTTGGATAATAAATGGAATTAGAAGTGTGAGTGGGTTGTGGGGCCCATAGTCCCCTATATAAATCCAACCCCTCTTTCCTTTCACCACTTTCTTCCCTTCCACCACACACACACACTCAAGAACACCCACGTTTTCTCTCAAGACCCGAATCCGGGCTAAAGCAAGAAAGATCTTGGTGCTCGAGTATCTCAAACATCAAGAAAACGTCCAAATCTTCGGGGTTGTCCAGATTTGAACCGAACCCGGAGCAAAAGGTAAGCTTCAGCCAAAGGGTTAACTTTTATGGTTAGAATCGACATGCAAACAGATGTAATGATAGATCGGGTTGTGAAATGTAAGAAAAACATGAACTTGGTGAGTTTTAGCCTCACAGGTGTATTATTGAACAAAAAAGGTGACGTCTGGACTATGAGAAACATGGGTATACAAAGTTGGTACAACCCAAAACCCATAAAAAGAGTAGAATCATGTCATAAGGAGGAAACGAGAAAAATGGCTTTAAAATGGTAAAAACGACGAAAGGCAGGAATTTCCCATCGCACAGCCATGGAAATCGAAATCAATAATTTCGCATTGCACAGTCATGCGAAGCGAAATCAATATTTTCGCATCGCACAGTCATGCAAAGCGAAAAAGTCATGCGAAGAGAAATTCCATGCGAAGCGAAAAAGTCATGCGAAACGAAATTCCATGTGAAGCGAAAAAGTCATGCGAAGCAAAATTCCATGCGAAGCGAAATTCTTCCATGCGAATTTCTTCCATGTGAAATTTCATGAAATTCATTTTCTGATGCATTTTTGTTAAAGGACTGTTAGTGAAAATAAATTTTTTTACTAGGGGCTCGACCCTAGCCAGGGGCTCTGCCCCTTGGACCATGCTAGGGGCTGCCGCCCCTAAACCTCGATACCAGGGGCGCTGCCCCCGGACCCTAGTTAGTTGAGGGTTTCACTAACTTAGATGTAGGAAGTAGTAGTAATGGATAATTGACACGCATAATGTATTGTACAGTTAGCCGTACGCAACTAAGGAAGGGCATTACCAGTAATAGCGAGAGAAACCGACTCCAGGTGAGTTCTAGCCCCTATATCTGTTATGTTTCCGGGGCTGTGTGCATACTCCTATGTAGTAGATAATACACTTACTTGATTGGTAAGTGTATGATACGTGTATGATTGTGTATTGAATGTATTGTTACATAATTATTGTATGAACGAGTACGTATAAATATTTATAACTAGAAGATATGTAAAGTATGCACGCATGATAAAGGTATGGTTATTCGAGACAGAAGGGACCAGACCCTTATAATATATGTGACGTTAGGGATCAGACCCTTATAATATCTGTGATGTTTAAGATAGAATAGCTTATGGTATACCATTCGGTTTCATGAAAGAAAGTATGTAAGAACGTATGCATATATGTAAAGAATGTACGAAAGAAGTGATAGTAAATAAGGTATAAATACGTATCTCCGGACACGTATGAGTATGGTATGAATGTAATGTATGTTAATTGATTAACTAGAACTCACTCAGCGTACCTGACTTTTTGTATGCACGCAGGTGAGTAGGATGAGGCATGTTGCTTGAGGTGGGACACGTGGCAAACGGATGGAGACTGGCATCGAAGACAGAAGATTCACGTGTCGTTTATGTTATTGTTTAAGACTTAATGTATTTTGTTAAGACAAGTACTTATGTTATGTAAAAATGTTTAATATTAAGTATTCCACGAAAATTTTTTAATTAACTCTGATTTTAGAACTGTGTTTATCAGTAAATCCAACACCAAAATAGGGTTACCGGAGACGGGACCTTACACCCAAGGTCCTGTTTTTTCTTTTTTTTTCTGCCAATTCCAAGTGCCAAACTTCAATTTAAGGTTAACCCTACGTCCCTACAAGTCTATTACACCTTAATTTGTCATTATAACTCGCCTATTGATCGATAAATGGCTTGTTTTAGGCTAACCGGGTGGCTGTCCAATTGAGCAGTTTCGGGGCTGTTGTGCGTGAGGTTTTTTCTCTATAATCTTCCAAGGTATGTCTAATGTAACATAGTTTAATATCGTATACATTAGTGTTCTTTTGATTGGCCAACTAGTTGTAGATTGAAAGTTGCTATTCGGTTGTCTAGAATAGTGAATTGTTGTGTTTAACGCGAGTGTTGAAGTAATTAATGACCAATTCAGTTCGGGTAACTTCGGTTCAGTTTATGGGCTGTTGGAAAATTATTTTTATAAGTATTGGGGCTGAATTGATTGTCGGTTACTCAAACGGGTCGGTACAACGCGTATTCGCGTTTATTGAATAGTTGGTGCGTTGTGCTTGCGAGTTACCGACCCATCCAACTCGTGTAGTGTCATGTGGGCGAGTAAGCTGTGATTTTATCAAATTTGGTCCACACGGGTCTGAGTTGGATGATAAGTGCCTAAACAACTCTTAAACACGCATATTCGTCTCACCTAGCACTTCCGGGGATAATTTGGGAATTCTTTGTTCTTGGGATTATCAAAGGGTGGTTTTGATGAATATAAGGCCCCGGGCCTGTTATAATTGCACTTGATGAGTTCGAGACTTTAGGTAACTCAAACCATGTTAGTACGTCTTGTAGGATAAATTAGTCCTTTCGGTATCGTTAGTAATGATCGTATGTAAACCGACAGGCGTTTGATTTGTGGGGATACTTAGGGGTTCTCTATCTCGTGGTGATTTTCTGCCTTATGACAGGTGAGTTCATGATTCCTATTTTCACTCTTTTAAAGTTTTGGGCTAGCATACTCACCGAACAGATTTTGCTTGATGAACCGTTTGAATGATTTTGCATGGGCTTACTTGTATAGAGTATGCCTTGGGATGATATTTATGTATGTTTGTACGTATGTTTATACATGTGTTATTTTATGGCCAATAATTGGCGATGTTAATTAGTCGTTATCGACTAAGGATGTTTGTGTATGCCTACTTTGTGTTTGCATACGTTGGATGGAATGTTACGTGTTTGGGTTGTACGTGTGCTCGGCCCTGATGTTATTACTTGGATGGAATGTTACGTGTTTGGGTTGTACGTGTGCTCGACCCTGATGTTATTACTTGGATGTAGACTATGTAGAATATGTAGGCAATCCAAACCGAAATCAAAATTCTTTCAATTCTTCTAATTCGGGTTGGAAAGGCAATCAGAACTCCAACTGGAGGGGTGGCAATCAGTCTGGTTTTCAGCAGCAGCAGAGTCTATTCCAAGATCCGGGTGAAGGAGCGAGCAGTGAAGAGAAGAAGCCCACCTTAGAGGAGATGATGGCACAGTAGATACAGATGCTATCCCAGCTCATGACACGAAAGGATTCCCGTTATATAGAAACCCAAGAGAAGTTCCATGAGCACGAAACCTTTATGAAAAATCAGGGAGCATCGATTCAGAATCTAGAGCGGCAGATGGGGGAGATAGCTAGTCGTTTAAATGAGAGGCCGCCGGGTACACTTCCGAGCAATACCGAGCAAAACCCGAGAGGATTCGTGAAAGCTGTGATTACTAGGAGCGGTGCAGGGGCACGAGACTAGCCCGTGATTCAGGAGAGGTCCAGACGAGGAGTTGTCGAGCAGCCTGCAGTCGATGGAGAGGAGCAGGTGGATGAGGAGATTCAGATGGAGTCTCCGCTGGCCCAGGTGCATCAGAGGAGCAACCCAGGGAGTTCAGCACAGGCCGAGAGACAGCAGTTACCGATCGAGCCACCGAGAGTCTACAAACCTAGAGTGCCATACCCCGGGAGACTCCGCAGAGATAGAGATGAGGAGCAGAACTCCAAATTCCTTGATCTTTTGAAGCAGCTTTACCTTAATATCCCATTCCTTGAGGCACTGACTCAGATGCCTAAACATGCGAAGTTCCTTAAGGATATTCTCTCGAATAAAGAGAAGTTAGCTGAGGTTGCTTCCATCCCTTTGAGAGCTAGTTGTTCTGCTGTCTTACATAGGAAGTTACCAGAGAAGATGGCCGATCCAGGGAGTTTCACAATTCCCTGCATCTTGAGTGATGAAACAGTGTTTCATGTGTTGGCCGACCTTGGGGCCAGTATTAATCTTATGCCGTATTCCGTGTACAGCAAGCTGGGCTTAGGCGAACTGAGGCCTACCAGGATGAGTATCCAGCTTGCTGATCGTTCTGTGAAGTATCCGCGTGGGATTGTTGAGAACATGCTCGTTCGCATTGGTAAGTTCATCTTCCCGGTGGACTTCGTTATTCTTGATATGAACGAGGTTGATAATGTTCCACTCATTCTGGGCAGACCTTTTCTAGCCACCGCACATGCGTTGATCGATGTTCGCGATGGCAAACTGATTCTTCGACTCGGGGATGAGAACGTCACGTTTGACGTTCGACAGTCACCTAAGCATCCCAAATAGGCTGATGACTCCCTATACTTTATTGATACGATCATGACTCATGTGGGGAAGTTTTCCAGTAACCTCTGTGGAGGCTCCGCCTCAGACACACAGATTTTAGATAGGGAGACTCTAGAGGTTGAGATGGTCGCCTTAACTGAACACCCCCCTGATGCTAACACTGAGTCGTCTTCCCTTGATTCTGAGTTATCTACCGGAGATCATCGTTTTCATCAGTTGTATGAGTTGGAGGAGTTACGGGACCATACTTACGTGCATTCATATCGTTATAAGCAGTGGGTAAAGGAACTGCATGATCGTAACTTGAAGGGTAATAAGCAGTTTAAGTGTGGGGATTTCGTCTTATTGTATAATTCCCGGTTGAAGTTATTCCCAGAAAAGTTGAGATCCCAATGGTCGGGACTGTTCACGGTCACTGAGGTTTTCCCGTATGGCACTTTCGAGATTAAGGATAAAGGCGAGACGTTTTAAGGTGAACGGTCATAGACTGACGCACTACATTGGCGAGCTGATGACTGATCAGACGATCGAGGTATTCTACCTTAACTCACTCTTCGAGACGTAGACGTGTGGATGCATCACTCGGGAGACTGCCCGAATTGTAGAGTTTGTATTTCTATTATTTGTTTGTGCTATCTGCTTTATTTGTTTTTGTCTATTTCAGGATATTCCAAGATGAAACCGCTCGTACTCAATCTCCATTCGAGTCGGTCGATTTAAGGGGTGTTCTTCTATTTTTATATTAAAAAAAATCATAAAAACCAAAAACACAAAAATATGTTTATTTGTTTATGTTCTTGTTTTTTGTTTGGTACACCGCTACATGCTAGCGATTTTGAGTTTTTGTAGGTTATATTATGTGCATGGTAGTTATGGTGGCGTTTTGGAACAGGTTCTCCCGAGGTTGCGACCGCGAATGAAATGCTATATGGTCGTTTGGATACTACTCAGCTGTTGAAGATTCTGCACACAAACCACGGGAGTAACCCATTCTTTGTTTTAGTCTTGTATATTATCTTTTTACTTTCTATTTTATTTTTATTTTATTTTATTTCTTTTCCTTGTACTCATCGAGGACGATTTCGTTCTAAGTGTGGGGATTGGGGTTTATTTTACTTAGTTGTAGAAATATTTGAAAAAAAAAATTAATTAAAAAATTAAAAATAAAATAAAAATTACAAAATAATAATAATAATAATAATAATAATATAAAAAATGAAAAATTTTGAAAAAAATAGTCCCTTGAAATTTGTTTTCTCTACGTTAAACAGGAGATGATATTATTACCGAGTAGTGGCTATTTTATAAATTCTTGGTGTTTTCATATATATATATATATATTAAATAAGAACAGTGCCCATTAGACCCGCACGTAATGTATGGCAACCGAACGGTTTAGACTCAGTAATTGATGTGCTGGTAGGCTCAGCCTTCAAGAATGAAAGGGCGGTTTGGTTGTTGACTTAACTTTATAAAATGGGATGAAAAGGAGGGTCATACTCAAGCCTTATGTTTAGTTTGATCGTAAAAATTAAAAATTTTATAGAAATTGGAATAGACTAATCATACGATGCTTGGGTAGGTTTAACATTAGGGTACACCATAGTAGCCTGTGATATAAACATAAATTTCATGCTTCTAGTTTTAGTGGTTAACACTTCATAGGTGTATGGTTTTATAACCTTAAATCCTGTATTGATGGGATGCCCCGGGGGACGGACACCATGGGTCTTTATGCGATTTATCATTTGGGTATTCACATCTCCTAAGTGGAGTTATGAATATTAAAAGAGCTCAAAGAGCAAACCCGTAGTTTATCTGCCAAACATAAGTAAATAAACATGATCACCTCGTACTTCAAAGTACAAATACACTAGTGACTTGATCATACACGCTGTTAGTCATATGGGGTCCCCTTGCTCGCTCCTTATTACCATTAAGAAACGGACCACAAGGGACACGTCATATGTAAGCCCTACAGATAAATTTGTGCATACTCACCCTTGTAGATGAATTTTGGGGTATTGCTTGATAATGGGGTATGCCATGTAGTGGGGAACACTTATTAGTTAGCTACTTAAACGTACATTAATCGTATCTAATGGCTACTAGGTAGACCTTAATGCTTAAGCTTAGGTGGATAAACAATACCCTTGATTGTCTTTAGCTATTCATAAAAAAATGGCACTTCATGTTTTGATCAACTCGATATAAGGTTTAAATCAAATTGGGGTGACTCGGGTCCGGTATGGTTATTACTTGTTGGGTCCCACTATTATTCAAACTGACAAAATTGCCGCGCCTTATTTGCCTCGGTAAGTATTGGGGGCATGGGTTTAAGTGGACAGCAATACCGGCAATCGACTTGATCTAACTTATTAGGTGAAAGTTGGAAGAAATATTTGGGTAACGGGTCACTTGTTCTAATACTTTAAAAAGAAAAAAAATAAATATATTTAATATATAATAATAAATAAATAAAACCAAGAGTTGTCGGTTGAACTTGGATATGATCCTGTGTAGTATTCTTTTTCAGGGACGAAAAAGTCTTAAGTGTGGGGATATTTGATTTGTTGTAAAACATCATATTTTCCGCACCTTTTATCTACGTATTGTATTACATATTATGTATTTCAACTTGTTTTATATAGGTTTTACATAATCTTATTCAACTTGTAGGTTTTGGGTGAAAGAAAGAAAGAAACCGGACTTTTCGAGCAGTTTACGAGCTTTTTACGCATAAGTTTTTAAGTAAAACTTAAAGCCCGGCCCATATGCATCATGGACAAACCCATTCTCTACATAATATTATAACATAAAAAAAAATAAAAATAAAAACCCTAAGCCCTAGCTGGTCCGATCGGCATTCTCACAGCAGCAAGGCAGGAAGAAAAATTTTTGTGGAGCTAGGTCTTGGACTTGTGGCGGCTAAGGAAGGAAGAAGGAGTCAAGGACAAGCCTCGGGGTTGTTCTCCGTCAGTTTTTACAACCAAGGAGCAGCCTGGAATATCTCATATCCTTACATCTTTTTCATTGTTCATCAAACTTTATTTTCTTGATCAATTGATACATAGTTTTGCAATTGTGTTAGAGATTGACTTCTTTATTATTGCTATTTATTGTTGGATGATTGTTGAAATGTTTGAGATGAGTTTAATGATGATTTTATTAAGTGTTCATGGCTGTCCAAAAATTATGAGAGGCTAAACTTGTTAGTTCTACCTAGGAATGATGATAATTGTTAGTGTCTGATGAGCTTGTTGGATTGTTTGATTGATAGATATTAATTGTTATTGTAATGTTTGATTTAGACATGAAATAGGTTGTGTTTAAGGGCTGGAAATTTTAATAATTCATTGCATAAACCTCTTGCGTTGGTTGTTGTATTGATTGATCGGTGCTTGTTTGATTCTAGACTTTGTGTTTAGGGTTTGTTTGCGGTAGGAACAACCGTAGGGTTTTTTTGCATGATTTATTGGATTAAGTACAGCGGTTAGACACCTTCTTAGAGACCGAGAGGTGATAAGAAGTTAGGGTTGTCTCATTACCTTTGCATGCTAGAATAAGGATTGCGCGAGAGCGAGTTCGTTTCTTGTCAGGTTTAGGTGTTTTGAGCGATTAGTTGATCTATTTTGGTTTAAGTTGAATTGTTCCTCTATCCTTGGTTGTGTAGTATTCATTGCCATTAGGGTCGAGTGTTGGTGAGACCGAGAGGTGAGTCAACATTAGAACACGTTAGCAATTGTCTCCCGGTTTGGTTGTTTTAGCCGATTAAGAGTAGTTAGGGTTTGTTGAGTGAGACCGAGAGGTGATCCAGTGAGCCCGAGCGATCCTTAGTTGTGTCATCTTTAGGTACCGGTATCTTGACGTCATCCAATCCATTAGCTTGTTAGGCCTACAGTTTGATTCAGACCTAGGTAGACGTTTTTCTCCATCCAAAGTTAACACAGTTAGTTTTCTGTTAAGTTTTCTATTTTAGGTAACTTTTATCAGTTAGTCTAGTTAGTCCAGTTAAGTAATTAAAATTAAAAATCAATTAAATATTATTCTTAGGTAGGTCTTGTCTAGGGTTAGTGATCATTAGCGTTCTTACGTGTCCACGTGTTCGATACTCGGACTTCCTAGGTCTATACTACCTGCGATCGGTACACTTGCCGGTTGTGTGTGGTTTTAGGATTTTTGTTTTATATTTAAAGCTTAGTTGTGAGGGTTATCCGACACACATCAGTACACCTGACTCATCTACACTCGTTACGGGCTGCCATGACATAACTTCTCGATTATCCAAAATGGAAGAAGAAACCTTCTTTACCGGAGACTTAGGCATCCATTTATGTTTACTGTTGTTCGTATGAATGGATGGTTCAGTCTCTGGTTTGCATGTAGAAGGAACAGAAGAATTTTTTCTCCCAATAGGCCGTGATTTAGAAATCGAGTTAGTTTTTGAAGTCGAATCATGGTTTCTATCACTTCTACTAAACATGTTAGGCTTGGTCTGATGAGGACTAAACCTACCAGATTTGTTCTTGTTCGAATCACCATCAGAGGGATTTGCCTTATGATGCCCGAAATTTCGTCGATAGGTATCACGAGGCATACTCCTCTGACAAAATTCATAGTAAGGAACATATGGACGATGTGGACAGTTTCTAGCAATATGATCAGGAATCCCACAATTATAACAAGTTTGACGTTTTATATAAAAATCATTGTGGTGAACCTTTTGTCTTGACCTATTGTGTGGGTCAGTTCGCTTAGCTTGATGTTTACCATTAGACATGTTTTTCGGTTCAACACCCTTTTGTTCATTTGAGCATCTCTCTTTAATGAACTTGGGTGGTGAATAGTTTTTAGCAAATTTTGTATTTTTCACTTTCTTATTAAAAACCACATCATCAGATTTCACAGTTTTAACAGAATTAACCACACAATTGTCTTTGCTCTTAAAAACGGAGCCCACACAACAGTCGAACTAACAGAATTCAAAACAGGCAGTTTTAAAGAAACATCAGAATTATTGTCTTTATTAGACGAAACACAAGAGTCATCATCCTCATCCAGTCCATTCCTCAAAAATTACTTTCTCTGCACATGAAGCAAACACGTTAGAATCGTTCACTCCTGAAGTGGATACATTTGTATTCACAGGATCAGACTTGTCATTCTTATCTTATTTACCGTACTTCATGCCCTGTACCTTTTCTTCCTGTTCTTTGGTGACAGGAAGTCGAACATAATTGTCATTGTAAGGTGGGGGTACCCGACTATATCCTATGCCCTCACCATCGTTTTCCTTCCACCATAACTGATTATCAATCATTGAACTAACTACTTTACTGGAACCCTCGAATTTTTTGAAATCAAATTTAGCTCTTTCAAATTTAGCATTTAAATTCAAAATCTCTATTTTGGAGGCTTCTAGTTTAATGGTTAATTCAGCAATTTCCTGCTTGGCATCTAGGTGGTGACAACACTTTATGCTGAATTCAAATTTAAGCCTAGAAAAATCCTTTTGATTTGCTTCTATTTTATCTAAGAAAGCTTTTTCATTTTTCTTAAGTTTAAAATTTTCAGATTTCACTCTTTCCATGTCTCTAATCAAGTTATCATTGTGGAGTTTATATAAATTAATTTTATCAACACAATCTTGAGAACATGGTTGAAAGCTTACCTCAGATGAGCTGGGAGGAGTGAAGGCCATGAATGCGAATTGAAGTTCCTTGATTAGCTCCTCAGCAGCATTTTCTTCCTCAGCATCCTCATCGTGAGCATAATTGGCGGTCTGATTACCAATGTTGAGAGCAGCCATCTGATCAACCCACGAAAATTGTTGAGCAACCAAACCTCTTTCACCATTTCCCAAACTACCCCCAACTTCTCCTCTAGCATTTCCCACTGGAACCAGCGCCCTCTTCGTGTTTCCTTCCTTTGCTGGGTTGGTACATTCATGAGCAAAGTGACCTGGCTCATGACAGTTGTAGCATCTCAGAGTGTCCTTGTTAAAACCCACCTTCTGATTGTTTGGCATATTCCAATTGTTCCTTCCCGTTCTCTTAGTGAATTTCTTGGCCCGAAACACTGCCAAGTCGATTTGCCAAGAGATATCCATTTCTTCAACATCATCTGGATGGATTTGATCAAGCTCAGCAGCAACTACAGGTTGAACCAGATCACCAGCTAGAAATGCATTGCAGCAGTTCATGAACCATGTCATTAGAGCTATGTTCTCTTGATTTTCTTTCGGGATAGAGGGAATCTGACTGGAGTTCTGACCAGGAGCAACGCCAGATGACAGAGGCTTACCATTATCAGCCGGAGATTGAGCAGATTTAGTGAAAAATACTGGAGCTGGTTGAGGTGGGATGGAAGAAGATTTGCCCTGAGTGGACGTAAACATTTGGAAGTTTCCTTGAGGTGGAAGTTGCTGAGTGGCCTGAAACATTGAGAAGCTGTCCTGTGAGATGAGGGCATTGTTGGAAGCAACATTGTACCAAGCTGCACTGTAGGAGTTTGCATGGTTTATTGCACGTTGCTTGTCATCCATGTCACATGCCTTAATAGTAGCCATCATCTCAGAAATAGACTCTCTGTTGAGATCTTTTGTCTTCTTGATAACAGCAAAATTCATATCCCAACTTTTGGGCAGTCAGTTCACCAACTTGTTGTTTATTTCAGAAGTTGCCAGATAGATGCTTGCAGATCTCATCACAAGAGCTATGAACCTTTGAAGTTGAGTTTCCAACGACTCTCCCAAAACATGATTAAACATATTGAATTTCTGTCGCAGCAGGACTTGGCGACTTCTCTTCATGACTTCGTTTCCTTCATACACCTCGATTAACGCCTCCCACAACTCCTTAGCAGATTGAAGTTCTCTAAAACCCAGAGCAATCTCAGGTGAGAGTGCCATAGTTAAGGTTGAGAGAGCCTTTTCATCCTCTTCAATTTTAGCATGATCATCATCATCGTACATAGCAATAGGCTTCACAACAACTTCAGTTGAGTTCTCACGTTGAGATGTGATGATTTGGGGTCCCCTAACTATGCTTCTCCAGATTTTTGCATCTTTCATCTTAACATACTTCTCGAATCGAAATTTCCACTCGCGGAACCCCTCATGAGATAGTAGACGAGGCACACGAGTGGTGGTCCCCGTTATGGAATCCAGTTCTTGATGAAGTGAAGCATTTGATGACACATTACTGTTAGTTAATTGTTCCATTTTAGTTTAATCAGTCCAAAAGTAATTTTAAGTCCAGAAACACTCTAAAGTCCAATACACAAAGCCCAAACCGGATTGATCAGGCCCAACTAAGTTCACAATTTGCTTTGACCGAAAACAAACTTTGACCGAGAACAGAGTGTGTTGACAGAGAACAACAAATCTTGACTGAGAACCAAGAATCTTAACCGAGAACCACCGAGAACACTATTCCTTGGCCGAAAACACTGATTTTAAGCCGAAAACCCTTGTTTAAAGGCCGAGAACTACTAAGTGTAGCCGAGAACACCCAAATCTACCCGAGAACTGGTTTTATTGATTAAGATTTGCAACTAACTAAATCCCGTGAATTATGGGATTCAAATTTGTTTCCAAATTGACCAAATCTCTAACCAAGAATAAACCCTCTTCTTTTTCTTCAATTAACAACTCGCCGGAAAACAAAAAAACCACCAAACGATTAGATCTTGAATCCGTTGATATCACAATAACGAGCTTGAATAGATCTAAGGCTCTGATACCAATTGTATGTGCCGTGGAGGATCTTTCAATATTATATCAACTGATCTTGATGTTGGTGCGAAAATCCAACACAAGATGATTTAAGAACAAATATCAAGAAGACACAGAATACAAAGGACTACTTCAAAACACACGTTATTATTAACATCGGGTGCTTAAGCACTATGCTTACAATACTTGTCTAATACACCGATGATACTAGATGGCCAAAACCACTAACTTAACCAACCAACCAACCTAAACAAAGAGATCTATATATAAGGTAGCCAACATACTAGCCCAACAAGAGCCCAAAGCCCACCGACATCCATAATGATCTCGGTTTACATACAAAACACAAAAACAAGCCTAACTTAGTGTAAACCATCAAGTATAGACCCAACATCATCAAATAGTTCAATGTCGATAGAAATCTTAAACAAAATGGAGAAGTCGTAAGAAACAGTAGAAAACTTATAGAGGTTTGCAGGAATCATGATTGCGGATTTGTATTATCCATGACCTTTTGGGCTAAAAAATCTAACGGTGGTATGTAACATCTCTAAAGGTTTTGGGTTAAATAAGTCAAGTTCAAAAGTTGAGAGACTAAAATGGAAATTCTGGAATTTTAGTCACATCGTGCTACGCGAAGGAATCATTCATTACATCTTTACGCCACGTGAAGTAGTCACGAAGTAATCGTGCCATTGACTGACACATGGAAACACGTGACAGGACACGTGTCACCATGTAATGACACGTGGTAGGTCTAGTTGTCAACACATCAAGCCTACTTTGTCATTCGCGCTATGCGAGAGGCTATCAAGAATCCTTCGCGTTACGCAAAGGAATAAAATATTTAGAGTCGGTTAACTTGTCCTTTCACGCTACGTGAATGCACAATTTGAGGGTACTTCGCACTACGCAAAGGAACACAATTTTTGGCTATAAATTGATGTGTGTCGGATAACCCTATAACAATGACCCTCACAACTAAGCTTTAAATATAAAACGAAAATCCTAAAACCACACACAACCGGCAAGTGTACCGATCGCAAGTAGTATAGACCTAGGAAGTCCGAGTATCGAACACGTCGACACGTAAGGCGCAAACGATTACTAACCCTAGACAAGACCTACCTAAGAATAATATTTAATTGATTTTTTTATTTTTAATTACTTAACTGAACTAACCTAACTGACTGACAAAACTAACCAAAAATAGAAAACTTAACGACAAACTAACTGTGTTAACTTCAGGTGGAGAAAAACGTCTACCTAGGTCTTAATCAAACTGCAGGCCTAACAAGCTAACGGATTGAGTGACTTCAAGACACCGGTCCCTAAAGATGACACGACTAAGGATCGCTCAGGCTCACTGGATTACCTCTCGGTCTCACTCAACAAGCCTAAACTACTCAAAATCAACTAAAACAACCAAACCGGGAAACAATTGTTAACATGTTCTAATGTTGACTCACCTCTCGGTCTCACCAACACTCGACCCTAATGGCAATGAATACTACACAAACAAGGATAGAGGAACAATTCAACTTAAACCAAAATAGATCAACTAATCGCTCAAAACAGCTAAACGTGACAAGAAACGAACTCGCTCTTGCGCAATCCTTATTCTAGCATGCAAAGGTAATGAGACGACCCTAACTTCTTATCACCTCTCGGTCTCTAAGAAGGTGCCTAACCGCTGTACTTTAACCTCAACTTCATGCAAAAAACCCTATGGTTGTACCTACCGCAAACAAACCCTAAACACAAAGTCTAGAATCAAACAATGCACCGATCAATCAACACAAAACTAATTAACCGACACACGGAGTTTATGTAATGAATCACCAGAATTTCCAGCCCTTTAACACAACCTATTTCATGTATAATCAAACTTTACAATAACAATTAAAGTCTGTCAATCAAACAATCCATAAAACTCATCAAACATTAACAATTATCATCATTTCTAGGTAGAACCGACAAGATTAGCCTCTAATCATATTTGGACAGCCATGAATAATCATTAAAAGCATCATAAAACTCATACCAATCATCTTAACAATTGTCCAGTAATCAATTCTAATCATAAACAATTCAATCTCTCAAGTAATTGCAAAACAATTCAACAATTAAGCAAGAAAATCAAAGTGTATGAACAATGTGTAAAAGAAAGGATATGGAGTGAATATGGGCTGCCCCCGGCTGATGTAAACTGATGAGAAACGATCACCGACACTTGTTCTTGACTCTTCTTCCTTCCTTAGCCGTCACAAGCTCCAACCCTAACCGAACAACACTTGCTTCTCTTCTTTTTTTCTGCCCACTATTGCGATCGGCCAGCCTAGGGATGTTAGGGTTTTTTTATTTTTTCTTTTATGTTATAATATTGTAAGTAATGGGCTTGTATAACATGAATCTGGCCGGGCTTTGAGCTTTCAAATCGTATGCGTAAAAGGCTCGTAAGCTCCTCGAAAGGCTCGGTTTTTCTTCCTTGTAACCCATAACCTACAATATGAATAAGATTATGTAAAACCTATATAAAACAAGTTAAAATACGTAAAATATAATATAAAAACGTGGATAAAATGTGAGGAAAATACGTGTGTTTTACAACACATCATAAATAGACAACGATGGGGTGAAACCCGATTCATCCATCTCACTCCAATACACACTCAACCTCGTAAAATGTGCCACCACACCAATGTTCCAACGTGTTCCTTTCTTGAAGTGCGTGCAAGTAGTAGAAGTTCTGTTGAATTATTCTCTTGGTTACCTGACGATAACTAGGAGTGCTGCCCACGTAAATCCTAGGCATTTCTTATAAAAGCATCTATACAGGGTAGGGTTCTGCCCGATTATTTTATTATATATGGCTAAGACCCTAGTTAAGGATATAGCCCATACCTTGATCAGATAATAAGTGAAATATAGTTTTTATAAGACAAGGGTATCGTTAAATTATTATTTCTTTATAATACAAATATTTATAATGTTTTAAAGGTTGTCAGGAATAGGTGTTTGGAGGCGATAGATAGCAATTAGACAATCTGATGGCTCAGATGGAGTTCTTTTGTTATTAAAATAATGTAAATTATGGTTTTCTAAGTTAAACACTTTTGTACTGACTACTGGGTGTTTAATTCCCGACTTTCAAAATACAATAATATTTTAATTAAGACTTCCGCTTTGCAACCTTGAACTCTGATATATTTACAAAACAGGTACCAATTAATGGTCACACTCCTAGGTTCTAAGTTTGGGTTTGGGTGTGACAGGTTGTTATCAGATCCATCGATCTTAGCGAATTAGGTATTTAAAGATACCTAACCATTGATCAGGGATAAGCTTCAATACTTTATTATATTATAGGGATAAGATAGGTTGGTACTCTTTCCTATTCCTCACTATTGTAATCCTAATAGATGTCGTTCAAGAAGAATATTGATACTTTCTGTCATGAACGTAGAATGGCGAACCATCCAGAACAGATATTCCCAATCATGTAGGAGATGGAAGCGATTGCTACTATGTCGACTTCTTTAGCCAGGATTGGCCAGTTGTGCCTCTAGTACCTTATGGAAGTTAACTTGTATATTTCCCTAGCACGGAAAAATGCCAATCCTCATACCAAGTGATTCACCAACTCCTAAGTATCATCCTTCCAACGAGATGCAATTTGATAACCTAATCAAAACCGAACAAGAGACATCCAGTTGGATGCAATACCACTAAGATCAAAGTAGATGGCGTTTTGGAACCCTAACTTACAACCCAACAGTTTCCAACACAGACTCAGTTGCAGATCCATCTAGAAGACAAAATATAAGGGTGATGCAACCCTAGGAGAAGATTACCTTCCAACTACATTTAAACGTGAATGATGTAGAGACTGATTTAGAAGAAGAATCTGAGGAGGATCCAGAGGAAGAAAGCTTTGAAGAGAAGAGTGATGAGAGAAAATGTCCTTATGTTTGGAATACCATGAGATGTGAATGTCCTAAAGATTTTGGTTGTCAAGATCCATCATTCCACAGTCCATATAATGATTTTTCCATCTTATACTGGTATCGTTCCTACCATATCAGAACAGACAGATGAAATAAGGCAATAGAAGGAAGCTGCCGAAGCTTTTTATAATTTATCGTTTGAAGCGAGTCCCCCACCACCATACCCAAGAAATCATTAAGATAATGTTATAATGGGTTATAGCGATCCACCACCACGGTCTGGATATACCAATTTCATACCACAATCTCAAGAGGAACATCTAGAACGAGCGTTGCATGAACCGATGATTTAGGGAAGATGGTTGCTAGTGAGGATAGCAAGAAAAAGAAAATTTGAAATAAATTACTAAAGAAATGTAGCAAGATGAAGAAGATGATTAAAGACTATATGAAAGATTAGGAAACCTATGTCGTTGTATTTGTATCGCTTGTTTCTGTGTCAGTTTGTAGTATCTGTGTTCGTAATAGTTTGTTTGTAAAATATTTAGGTTTGTAATATACTCTATCTACCAGTGTATAAATAAAATCTTTGGTTCTAAATAGATTCTTTTATAATTAGAAAATTTCAAATCAAACCAATCCTTCACAAAATAAGGAAGTTTCTGACCAAAGAAGCAATAGAGCCAGAACTGAACCTGCTCAAGAGATTCCTGAGCAATTAATAACAAAGATGCAAGAAATGATAACTAGTGCAATGAATCCATTGCTCCAAGCTATGCAAGATGGATCAGCTCATAAAAGTGAAGCCCGACGGTCTAATAGAACTGTCAAATCTAATTCCTGCTCTAACCCTACAAACCAAGGTGAAGAAAGTGATCATGGTTCGAATACTGGTGACGACTTCATCCGAACCTTTAAAAAGAAGTTGAGAATTGAAGGTTGTTTATTTAAAGATTTCATAAACACATGGACCAAAAGAATTTTATGGTGACAAAGGAGCCATAGCCTTAATAATGTGGTAAGAAGAAATGGGTCAATTGTAATAATAAGCAAATGTAGTGAAGAAGAGAAAATTAAGTACACATCTCAGATGTTTTAGGGCAAAACATTAGAGTGGTGGAACACTCTGATAATGTCAAGGGGAAGAGGACCCATGTATCAATTGACATGGGAAGAGTTTAAGAGTTTAGTTCTGCAAAAGTTCTGTACAATGCATGAGACAGACTAAATTCAAACCAAGTTCCTGAACAACAAGGTGGTTGGAACATATCTAAATGACTACAATATGAAATTCCAAGAGTAATGGGGACTTGTTCCTCAATTAGTCACACCGGAGTCAAGCAAGGTAACTCGTTCTATCTGGGGGTTACCTAGGGAAACCCGAGACTTGGTAAGGTCTCATTTGCCATAAACCGTCGATTCCGCCATGGAACTGGCTAGTTATTTTGTGAATGCTATTATCCGAAACAAAGAAGAGGATAGAGGATTTCCTACGATTCTTTCTAGTATGGAATGAGTCAATCATCCACTGATATCTGAAGGGTGATACAACGAATGACTAGAAAAGAAGAGGAAATACTCATTTCAAAGTCAAAGAGGTTGACAAGAGGAGGGGAGGTTTTACCCCTAACTACCCATTGTGCAAGATTTGTAAGAGGCACCATTCAGGCCGGTGCCAATTTGCAGCATCTACATCTGCAGTTTGTGATTCATGTAACAAGACAGGGTATATTGTAGAACATTGTTGGAAGAAATCAACGACTTTCTTTAACTGCAAGGAGACCGGACATCTCAGCTTTGAGTGACCAAAGAAAAATGTTGTTGCTGGTGGAGGTGCTAGAGGAAGCGGCACCAAGAACGATGGGAAGAAAGAAAATGCTCGAGTCTTCATACCGGACACCACCACCTGTATATTCTTAGTTATAACGCTTATGCAATAGTTTTATTTGATTCAGGTGCAAATCAAAGTTTTATAGATTATAATTTTTGTGATCTATTAAACGAACCCTTAAAGAAATTAAATAAAACTATAAACATCGAGATAGCTAGTGGTGAGGTAGTTAAGGTTTCAGAAACCATAGAAAATGGAAATACCTTGTTAGCAGGCTACGTCATACCCGTACAATAGCTGTCTTTGACATAGTTCTAGGTATGAATTGGTTATTCGATAATCATGCTCGTATCATTTGTAACAAGGAAACCAAGCCCCTGAAAAGCGAACAATTCAAATTGACGTTGAAAAGGATGCTGGCCAAGTTAGCATAATTTATACGATTAAAGCTAACAAATGCTTAAACCAAGTGTGTTTAGCATTTATGGCGTACGTAACCGAAAAATCAAAATCCAAGGAAATCAAAGACGTACCTATAGTATCCGAATTTTCTGACGTTTTTCCAAATGAACTTCCAGGTATTCCACCTAATAGAGAAGACGAATTTAGAATAGACTTCATGCCTGAAACCGCTCCAATAGCCAAATCCCCATATTAATTAGATCCAACGGAAATGAAGGAGTTGAAGAAACAATTGGATGACCTATTAGAAAAAAGGATTTATTCTTCCTAGTTCATCACCTTGGGGAGCTCCGATATTATTCGTCAAAAAGAAAGACAGGTCTTTGAGGATGTGTATCGATTACAGAGCGTTGAATAAAGTAACTATTGAAAATCGATATCCGCTACCTCGAATTAACGACCTATTTGATCAATTGCAATGAGCGAGTTTCTTTTCTAAAGTAGAATTACACTCAGGATACCATTGGCTAAAAGTTCAAGAAGGTATTCCTAAGACAGCCTTTCGAACAAGATATGGACATTATGAGTTCACTGTAATGCCATTTTGACTCACTAATGCCCCAGCCGCTTTTATGAACATGATGAATAGAATTCGCAAGCCTTATTTAGATAAATTTGTAATCATATTTATCGGCGATATACTTATTTAGTCTAAATCAGAAGAAGATCATAAAATTCATCTTATCTTACTTGCATTACTTCGAAACTAGAAAGTGTATGCTAAGTTATCTAAGTGTGAAATCTGGCTGCATGAAGTATAATTTCTTGGTCATGATGTAAATGAAAATGGAATTCAAGTAGACCCTGCTAAAATTGAAGCTATAGCTAAATGGGAGGTACCAAGATCGCCAACCGAGGTCCAAATTTCCTAGGTTTTGCTGGATATTATAGAAGATTCATTGAAAACTTCTCTCGAATAGAAGTTCCCTTAACTTCATTAACTCGAAAGAATGTTAAGTATGAATGGGGAACTAAGCAGCAAGAAGCATTTGATTTACTCAAGCAACGGCTTACTAACACACCTATACTGGCTTTGCTAGAAGGTACGGAAGATTTTGTTGTATTTAGTGATGCATCTCATTCAGGTTTGAGTTGTGTACTAATGCAAAGAAAGAAAGTAATAACTTATGCTTATTATCAATTAAAAGTACACAAAAAGAATTATATGACTCACGATCTAGAGTTAGGAACCATAATTTTCTCTTTGAAATTATGGAGGCACTATCTCTATGGAGTTAAGTTTATCGTTTATCATGAGGGTAATTTTCGCTTTGATCACACATTTTTGATCAAAGAGAACTTAATATGCGTCAAAGAAGATGGATGGAAACCCAAAATGATTATGATTGTGAAATCATTTATCATGAGGGTAAAGAAAATGTGGTAGCTGGCGCATTAAGTCAAAGAGAACATGAGAAACCTAAGAGAGTTCGAGCCTTAAAATAAGAACTATAGATAGACCTAATCGAACAAATCAAGAGGGTTTAGAAACATGACTTCGAAGAAAATCAAATCTCCGAATAAAAGAGTAATGGTATAATTAACTCGTTAGTCAAAGGAGACGATGATATACTCGGACTTGGAAATAGAATCTAGGTACCAGTTGTTGGTGAACTATGTGAAAGGATTATTAGTGAAGCTCACAAATCAAAGTATATGATGCATCCCGGTAGTGATAAGATGTATCAAAATCTTAAGCCTAACTACTTGTAACATCCGCATTTCTGTGAATAAATAACGGAAAGTTTTATTATTATCGGTGTGTCGTTAGTTTAATTATGTGCGTGTTTGTATTTAGATAAGGATTGGGTTGGTATGGAAGTGGGTGGTGGGGCCCATAGCCTCTTATATAAAGCCATCTCCCATTCCTTTCACTATTTCTTTCCACCATAACACACACTAAAACACACACTTTCTCTCTGACACCCGAAACCAATCCCGAGCTAAAAGAAGAAAGAACCTCGTGTGTGAACGCCATCAAACACCAAGAATCACGTCCAAATCCTCAAGTTGTTTCAGATCTGAACCGAACCCGAGAACCGAAGGTGGGTTTTGGTTAAAAAGGTTAAGTTTTAGGTCGATTTCAACATGCAAACTGATAGAATGGTAGATCGGGTTGTAAAATGTAAGAAAACCATAAAGTTGGTAAGTTATAACCTCATGGGTGCGTTGTAAGCTAAAAAGGTGACGGTTGGACTATGAGAAACACGGTTATACAAAGTTGGTACAACCCAAAACCAATAAAAAGAGTAGAATCGGGTCCTAAGGAAGAATCTCGGAGGAAAATGGCCTTAAAATGGTAAAAACGAAGTAAAAAGGAGTTTTTCGCATGAAAGAGGGCTTCGCATCGCATGCCATGCGAAATCCAAGAATTTCGCATCGCACGCCATGCGAAGCGAAATCGCATGCGAAGCGAAATCAGCATGCGAAGCGAAATCGCATGCAAAGTGAAATTTCATGCGAAGCGAAATTCTCATGCGAAATATCATCCTAAATTCCAAGCGAAATGGCCATGCGAAATTTCATGAAATCCATTTTCTGATGCATTTTTGTTAAAGGACTGTTAATGAAAATAAAATTTTTCCGAGCTCAACCCCAGCCAGGGGCTCTGCCCCTTGGACCCTGCTAAGGGCTGCCGCCCCTAGACCCCACTACCAGGGGCGCTGCCCCTGGACCCCCGTTAGTTGAGGGTTTCATTAACTTAGATGTAGGAAGTAGTAGTAATGGATAATTGACACGCGTAATGTATTGTACAGTTAGCCGTACACAACTAAGGAAGGGCATTACCATTAACGGCGAGAGAAACCAAATCGAGGTGAGTTCTAGCCCCCTTTATCAGTTATGTTTCGGGGTTGTCTGCATACTCCTATGTGGTAGATAATACACTTACTTGAATGGCAAGTGTATGATACGTGTATGGTTGTGTATTGAATATACTATTACATAATGATTGTATTAACGAGTATGTATATATTTTAACTAGAAGATATGTAAAGTATGCACGTATGATAAATGAATGGTTATTTGATATAGAAGGGACCAAACCCTTATAATATCTGAGATGTTAGGGACCAGACCCTCATAATATCTGAGATGATAGGGACCAGACCCTCTTATTATCTAAGATGTTAGGGACCAGACCCTTACAATATCTGAGATGTTAGGGACTAGACCCTTATAATATATGTGATGTTTAAGATAGAATAGCTCATGGTATACCATAGGGTTTTATGAAAGAAAGTATGTAAGTACGTATGCATGTAATGTATGTTAACTGATTATCTAGAACTCACTCAACGTAGCTGACTTTTAGTATGCATGCAGGTAAATAGGTTAAAGGAGCTGGCTTGAGGATGGAACATGGTAGGGACTGGAAGACTGGCATCTCGGGGAAGAAATGTTATGAATTATGATGTTATGTTAAGACAATTCAACTTTTGTTAAGACAAGATTTTTGTTGTTTTGTAATATGATGGTTGATGTTTTAGTATTCCGCGAAAGTTTTTAATTCACTCTGAATTTAGAACTGTGTTTATGAGTAAATCCAACGCCAAGGTAGGGTTATCGGGAACGGGACTACTGATGGAATGGAATGAAAAGGGATATTGCTCTATATGTGGCTAAATGTTTAACTTGTTTGCAAGTTAAGGCCGAGCATCAGAACCCTTTAGGTTTACTTCAATAACCTGAACTTCCCGTTTGGAAATGGGAGATGAAAACAATCGATTTCATTACAAAACTCCCTAGAACTACCCGTTAGCATAATGTTATCTGGGTCATCATCAATAGGTTAACTAAATCCGCTCATTTCTTACCTACCAATGAATCTTACTCTATGGATGGATTGGCACGAATATACGTAAACAACATCGTATCGTTACATGGTGTGCCATTATCTATCATATCCGATCGAGATGGTAGATTTATGTCTCATTTATAGAATAGTTTCCAACTAGCATTAGGAACTCATTTGAACCTTAGCACTGCTTATCATCCTCAAACCGATGGACAAAGCGAATGGAAAATTCAAACGCCAGAAGATACGCTCCAAGCTTGCGTGATCGATCTAGGATGAAGTTAGGATGATCACCTTCCTTAGATGGAATTCTCGTATAATAACAATTATCACACAAGTATCCAGGTTCCGCCGTTCGAAGCGTTGTATGTACAAAAAAATAAAGAACGCCGGTATGCTGGTCTGAAACTAGAGATAATCAAATGTCTAGACCTTAGATAGTCCACGAAACAACGGATAAGGTTTAAAAAATCCGTGAACGACTTAAGACAGCAAGAGATCGACAAAAGAGTTATGCAGATTTCATCATAAGCCGTTAGAATTTCAAGTAGGCTATAAAGTTTTATTAAAAGTATCACCTTGGAAAGGTTTCATCTGATTTGGAAAGAAATGAAAACTAAGTCCTCGTTTTGTAGGGCCATTCGAAGTATTAGAGCGAATCAGTACTGTAGCTTATTACTTAAGTTTGCCAGAAGAAATGAAAGGAATACACGATGCATTCCACGTTTCAAACTTACACAAATGTCTGGCTGAAGAAACCTTAGCTATGCCTTTAAGGGCTATCGAAGTTAATGAAAATTTAAAATTTGTAAAACAACCTTTAAAAGTTGTAGATTTTAAAGTTAAGAAACTTAAAATGGGGAAACTAAAGTTAGTCAAAATAAGATGAACTCCCAAAGAGAACCAGAATATACTTGGGAGTTAGAATCGAAATGAGAAATAAATACCCACATCTAATTTAAGAATCTCGAGGATGAGATTCATTTCAATGTGTGGAGGATGTAACGGCTCTAAAAATTTTGGGTTATATATGTCAAGTTCATAAGTTGAGGGACTAAAATGGAAATCCTATATTTCAGTCACTTCGCGCTACGCGAAGGAATCATTCATTTCATCTTTGCGCCACGTGAAGTAGTCATGAAGTAATTGCGCCATTGACTGACACGTAGAAACACGTGACAAGGCACGTGTCACCACGTAATGACACGTGGTAGGTCTAGTTGTCAACACATCAAACCTACTTTGTCATTTGCGCTATGCGAGCGGCTAATCTAGAATCCTTCGCGTTAGACAAAGGAATAAAATATTTAGAGTCGGTTAACTTGTCCCTTCGCGCTATGTGAATGGACAATTGAGGGTATATCGCGCTACGCGAAGGAACACAATTTTTTGCTATAAAAAGACGGCCACTGTAATACCCTAGCTTAAGCGGAAACGCTCGAGTGTGATGTACAGATTGTTCAAAACACATGTGACACAATTAAGTAACAATATTAACATTAATTCATTCAAACTTCAAGTACACAAGTTCAAAACAAAGAAATGCATTCAATAAAAGAAAAACTAAATCAATTTGTCCATTTATTTAAAATATCCTAAGTCTAACGTCTTCATCAAGCTTCAACCTCTAATAATCAATCATACGTGTAGCATATATATTTAAAGTAATGTTAACTAAATGAACAGGTTGTGAGTTCACACAGTTTGATATAAATACATAAAGCATACAATTCCATGAATAAATGTAAATAGAGTAAGTAAAGACCTTTTTAGTTGGTAACAACCAATGTACTCGGATAATGAGGCCCTTTTTCACTCATAATAATTGGTCTTGAGTGCAAGAGTGGGGTGTATGATCATACTTATTGAGGCGACCATGTGCAAGTAAGTTCTAGCAAGTAACCAAGTAAACACACAAGTCCATGTAACAAATTGTAGTTAGTAAACGAAATGGTAAATGCTTGGGTTTGTATGATATATATGCTACCCCCCAAGATGTAAAAGCGTTAAAAAAGGGGGTGTGAGAAACTCACCTTTGAAATAGATGATAAACGAGAAACAAAATCCGAAAGTAAGTCAAAGGAATCAAAATGAACGATCCTCACGAACTATAAATAAAATAAATACGAAAATTTAATGATTAACTGACGGGATTGATAAAGTTAAAAACAATAATTTAGTTAAAGGTATTTTGTATTATTTTAATGTATTTTATAGCATTTGATTATTTTAATATTATTTTAATAATATTTGGGCTAATAATTTATTATTAATATGAGAATTATATTATTTTCAAGGTATAGGTTTTAATGGTGATCTTATCCCGAAAAATAATTATGTTAACCAATTAAAGCTACGAATTGAAAAGCTAACAAATTAGTATTAACAGATTAAAAGGCTAACGAATTAAAGTTAACGAGTTAATATTAACGGATTAAAAAAGCTAACGAATTAATATTAATGGATTAACGAATATGAAAGTTGGTTTTAGGATGAAATTGATAAAATATAATTTATAAATAATTTTATTTAGTTTAAAAGTAATTTTTTTTATAATTTTAATGGTTAATAATATATAAGGAAATTGTTTTAAAAAAATAAATACCAAAATGTGGCCTGGCCAGGGTTCGAACCCGGGTCCTCCAGTTTACAAGCACACACACACAAACTAACCAATTGCTCTAGCTTGAATGTTGATAACATATTAGAAACAAAAATATATATATTGTATTACAAGTTCATCTTTTTCCCTATAAACCCTAGGTTTCCAAAATGCACAATCCATTCCATGTACTCCCAAATTATTTTAGGGATTTTGTTAATCTTAGAAAAACATTCAAGAAACATATATAAATTACCCGGAAAAGTTTCTGATTGATGGTGAACGAGACTTCCCAGAGATGAACTTTGACGAACAAATTAGGGATTACAGAGAGTGCATTAGTTTGATTTGATGATTGCAGTAGGTTTAGTTGATATCTAGGCTCCTATTTATAATATCAATTGGAGCGTATAGGCGTTAATGATCATTAACATAATTTGGCTAAGAAGCTGGCGGTTATGGTTTGATTACAGGCTAATTGGACGGAATTATGCGTTTTAATCGATCTTACATGATTAATATTAGGTCCTAAAGTCGTGGGATTAAAACACGTGATTTGCAGGAGTTTGGAGCCTTACCGGCGCCGTTTCCAGCGGCCGGAGACATGATCGAAAAATCGAGGGGGGGTGAATCTAGGTTGGGTTATATAATTAAATATAATAATTTGAAATATTTAACTTTAAGTCCTTCAACATAGATATTATATTAAAACAGAAAATGAATTAAAATTTATCATTTAAACCTTGAATTTTGAAAAATGTTTAATAATGTAATAAATTTATATTACTTGGATAATTTACGCATTGCACCTGTGTAGTTTGGAAATTGTTTAAATAAGAACTTTAAATCCTCGTAGTTTCGCTACTTGAACAAAACTAATAGAAAAAGAACGAACGATATACTTAGATCATCAGAAATATTTTATTATTGATAAATGATAAATAAAATACATCAAAACGACACAACGGGTCGGTTTAACGAGTCCAAATAGAAGTACGAATACAAATAAAAATTGATGAATGTCACAATCACGAGGTGAAACCCCATTAATCCATCTCACTCCAAATACACGCCAACCTCGTAAAACATGCCATGATCCCAACGTTCCAATGTGTTCAGTTCTTGAAGTGCGTGCAAGTAGTAGAAGTTCTGTCGTATTATTCTCTCGGTTACTTGACGATAAGTGGGAGTGCTGCCTGCGTTAAGCCTAGGCATTTCTTATAAAAGCATCCATACATGGTAGGGATTCTGCCCGATTATTTTATTTTATATGGCTTAGACCCTAGTTGAGGATATAGCACATACCTTGATCAGATAATAAGTGAAATATAGTTTTTATAAGACAAGGGTATCGTTAAATTATTATTTATTTATAATACAATTTTTTATAACGTTTCTTCTTACCCTTTTTCCTTTACGGGGAAGAAAGAAAATTTAGGAACCTACAAATATTGGTGAGGAAGAAACCTAATATATACGTTTCTTCAAGAAGAAGAAACGCAGTACACGAATGATAAATAAAAAGGGAACTGAAGGTATGTATATTCTATAAAGAAATTATTATAAAGGTAAAGGCTATGCAAATAGACTAAAGGTCTAAAGCTAGATTGTTGATCTAGTTATTTATAAAAGGTTATTCTCGTAGTATAGGTCTGATGTAACAAGCAAGTATAATTCAGTGAGACACACTGATCAAGAACAAAGGTGAATACGTCTAAACTCTTTACAAGCAAACTTTTATAACAAGTCTTACAAATCATTACATGAGATTATGTATCCTTAAAACTTTATAAAAAAGGTAATCGCTAGCTCTCAGGCTATCGTATACGTTTGTCTGAATCCTTAAATTTGTGGGTGGAAGGTGGGCATACCACACCACGCCTAATTATGCCTCCGCCATGTTGGGTCGGACCTAAGTAATGTTCAAGTGGGGATAATCTTGTGTATATTGGTAGTTACTAAGTACTCGAACATTGTGCTGTTTGCAAAGTGGTTTCGAGTAGAGCTAGAGTTTGTAATAGTAATTCAGACTTTTAGCACTTGATTATTTCCTAAGCCACGATGAGTCGAGTCATATGATACCCGAGGGGATAATTAAGTATCAAAATTATTTTAGTGTTAGCGTGTTCACCAACATGTGTTACTAACGTATTTTATAAACTGTTTTACAAGTAATCAAGAATAGATGTATGGAGGCAATAGATAGCCATTAGACGATCCGATGGCTCAGATATTAAAATAATGTAAATTATGGTTTTCTAAGTTAAACACTTTTGTATAGACTATCGGGTGTTTAATTCCATACTTTTGAAATATAATAATATTTTAATCAAGACTTTTGCTTTGCAACCTTAAAATCTGATATATTTACAAAACAGGTACCAACTAATGGTCACACTTCTAGTCCCTAAGTTGGGGTGTGACATGGTAGGGGTGGAAGCAGGTAATTGCATATGCGTACAGCGAATAATCTAGCAATACCACCGCCACCTCCCACTTTTTACCCGGTAGGTAACTTTTTCCGGTGTTAAAACCCGCGGCGGGTGAAGGGGAGACTGTGAGAGTTTTTGTGTTCACGGGAGATAGAGAGAAGCGAGTTCGGGCGTCGGTAGTAGTGGGCATGGGCGAGTTACAATGGTGATTGTGACGTGGTGGCTGGTGACTGGTTGAACGGCGGGTGGTTGTGACATGTACCCTCCACCCTAATATGAGTAGTATCCATGTTATGTATGTACTCATTGTCAAAATTCAAATTCATGACATTACGGGGGTGTTTGGATTGCTTATTTTAGTTAACTTATAACATTTTGAAAAGTTGAAAAGGTTTTTGAAATTATTTTAAATGTAGGAGAAAAGTTGATATTATAAGTTATCCCAAAAATAAGTTATAATGAGGTAAAAATAAGATAGTTAGGTTAAAATATAAAGAAAGACAAAAATAAGAATGATAAGAAGCATTTGTGGTCTAAACAAACCCCCTCAAAAAAATAAGAAAAAATTTATATAAAAAATCATAACTCAAAATATAAATAAAAACTGATAAAAGTAAAAAAGCTAATCTGTTTTCCCCCGTTTTCTTCGTTAAAAAAAAAAGACATAACGAAGAAAAATGATCACTATGTATTTTTTTTATCATTGTGGTTTTTTTTTCCGTCATTTGATTGTGTATTTTTCTGTGACATTTTGTCTTTTTTCCTTTAGTGACATTTTGTCTTTTTTCCTCAATATTGTGTTGTATTACTCACTATTATGCTATGTTTTGTTCGGTATTGTGTTATATTTGCGATTTATTGTGTCTTATTTTTTTTATTTATCATTGTGTTTTTCGTTAATTGTCGCCATTATGTCTTTTTCCCTCAAAATTGTGTTTTTTTTAACGAGAAAGACGGGGAATTCATTTTTTGTTTTAGATTTGCATTTTGAGTTGTCATTTTTTATTGTTTTTCTCAATATTTTTTTGTGTTTTTTAAATTCAAAAATTTCTCACACTTATCATTTACATTTCCGTTGTATTTTAAGCTTAACCAAAATAAGGAATCTCTAAGAGCATTCTTATCTCATCCCCTATCTTCAAACCAAAAATTACACTAAAACACACTCTATTTTTTCTCTCCATTTCAATTAAATAATACTTTTTATACCTTTTATCATTACATTTTCTCATTCTTTCACTCACAACCACCTTTAAAATATATTAAAAAACTATAGGGGATGAACAGTAACTTTTCAAATATACAGAAAAATCACTACTTTTTCTAAAATATAAAACTTTTCACTCACAACATCCTGAATCACTCTGTAAATTATAAAAAACCCCTCACATAATATAAGAGGTTGGATAAGAATACTATATCAAATTTTTATATCGTACAATTACATTAGCATTCATCATGTGGCCCATATCCAATAATTTATTTTAAATTTTCTCTTTGTGTTTAACCGATTTATTTATGTTCCAAGTCACTTTCAAGTTTGATAAACGAATGCTGTTCCAAGAAAATAAGACAAATTCAATTCTGCCTTTATTACTAATATTCATCACACTTTACAATAATTTATATTTCTAACGTTTTCTCTATTTTTGACCCTCTCATAGGAGAAACATCGATGATTTCGTCGGAACGAAAACGACATATTTTGCTAAAATTAATTAAGTTGTCAACATTAATTGTTAATTATATTTTGAGAAAATTCCTAAATAGATATTTTAATAAATCAAGTTTCCGGCTTTAGTTGTATTTGTAAATAATTTCAGAAATAGTTATTTTAAATTAGTCGTAATGACTAGATTTTTTATGTCAACGAACAGTTTATAAACTGGTCGAAACGACTAATTTAGGCTTAGCAAATTTTAGGGACAGGTATTTTGAAGCACAAACTTGTCGAGGAGACTATTTAATATACAAAATAGTTTGGACAAGTTATTTATGAGAATTTTGGTACTTTTTTAATGTTATATTTTTTTATTTAATTTTACTCATAATTAGTTTTCTTTTATAACTTTTAAAATTTAAAGTTCTGCTAAAATCTAAATACACCTTGAGACGTGCTTTTTTATCTACGCGCTAACATAAATTTTATTCAAAACCGAGCAGGTAAAAAAAACTTTGATATAAATTTGACCCACTCGGTTCTGAATAAAATTTATGTATGTGCGTAGAAAAAAAACGCTTCTTAACGATGTATTTGGATTTTAGTAAAACTTTATATTTTAAAGGAAAATTGGATTTTAATAATCTCAACTTTCTGTTATTGGCCGATAATAATCCCAACTTCATTTATTCCCACTAGTGGTCCCAACTTTAAAAAAGTTAGCTCTCAGTGGCCCCCGTTAAAATTAATTAAGTTGTCAACATTAATTGTTAATTATATTTTGAGAAAATTCCTAAATAGATATTTTAATAAATCAAGTTTCCGGCTTTAGTTGTATTTGTAAATAATTTCAGAAATAGTTATTTTAAATTAGTCGTAATGACTAGATTTTTTATGTCAACGAACAGTTTATAAACTGGTCGAAACGACTAATTTAGGCTTAGCAAATTTTAGGGACAGGTATATTGAAGCACAAACTTGTCGAGGAGACTATTTAATATACAAAATAGTTTGGACAAGTTATTTATGAGAATTTTGGTACTTTTTTAATGTTATATTTTTTTATTTAATTTTACTCATAATTAGTTTTCTTTTATAACTTTTAAAATTTAAAGTTCTGCTAAAATCTAAATACACCTTGAGACGTGCTTTTTTATCTACGCGCTAACATAAATTTTATTCAAAACCGAGCAGGTAAAAAAAACTTTGATATAAATTTGACCCACTCCGTTCTGAATAAAATTTATGTATGTGCGTAGAAAAAAAACGCTTCTTAACGATGTATTTGGATTTTAGTAAAACTTTATATTTTAAAGGAAAATTGGATTTTAATAATCTCAACTTTCTGTTATTGGCCGATAATAATCCCAACTTCATTTATTCCCACCAGTGGTCCCAACTTTAAAAAAGTTAGCTCTCAGTGGCCCCCGTTAAAAAAAACTTAACGACGTTAAGTTTTTTCTGAATTTCAAACTGATTTTTTAGGGCTTTTGATCGGAAGGATGATACGAGTCGATTAACGTAAAACTTAGCTCGAAAAGATGTTTCAAATGGCTTGATTAGTGCTTCAAATCGGGTGTTTGAACTTCAAATTAATAAAAATTAAACTCTTTGAAGTATCATTTCGAGCTAAGTTTATATCAACCGACTCATATCCTTCTTCCGATCAAAAGCCCTAAAAAAACAGTTTGAAATTAGGAAAACACTTAACGCCGTTAGGTTTTTTTTAACGGGGGACCATTGAGAGCAAACTTTTTTAAATTTGAGACCACTGTTGGGAATAAACTAGATTGGGATTATTATCGGCCAATAACAGAAAGTTGGGATTATTAAAATCCAATTTTCCTATTTTAAAAGTTATAAAAGAAAACTAATTATGAGTAAATTAAATATAATAATATAGTAGTAAGAATAGCACCAAAAATTTCGTTAAAAAAAACACGTCGAAACTATTTTTTACCTAAAATAGTCGACCAGATAAGTTTAGTGCGTCAAAATACTTGGTCCTGAAATTTTCTTAGCCTAAAATAGTTGTCGCAACCAGTTTTGTAAACTAGTTGTTGACACAAATAATATAGTCATCAAGACTAGTTTAAAATAACTATTTCTGGAATTATTTATAATAACACATAAAATTAGAAAGTTGTTTATAGAAATAACTTTTGAATCATTTTTAGTCGTACATTAAAACCTAGGGTTTCTAAGTTAGGGTTTCTAACTTAATTTGATCAAACTTGGAACAAATTTATGGATTTCAAACCTAGGGTTTCTAAAGGGAGAAGATGAATCTGAAATATATATGTGTGTGTGTGTGTCTATATATATATATATATGATTGGGTTCATTTCAGAAGTTTTTTTAATACGAGAAGAGATTCTGGCCATTCATAAGTTTTCTTTTTAATTTCGGATTATTTAATTGTAGAACTGTATTAATAAAAAGTTTAGGAGTTTCTTTTGGTAATTAATACTAATTAATGTTAAATTACAAATGATTATACATTTATTTTATTTTTTTTAATTTGATTTAATCTCTACACAATTCATAAAATAAAACCAGCATACTCATACTATAAAAAATATAAATATATTAACCATCATAAAAACAAATACCTACACAAATCATAATATTAACCTACACATACAAAACTAATTCATGTTATTAGCTACACAGATCACAATATTTATATACGTGCACATAACTAGTTCATGTTAACCGACACAAATCACAATAATAACCTATATATACAAATTTACTTCATGTTATAGCCTATCCATTTGTATTTACCTACACATATCATAATATTAACCTACAAAAACAAACCTTGTTTATGATATCACATACAATTAATAGTATTAACCTAAACTTGTAAAATATTCGAATGTAGGAACACATCATATTTTTTATAATTTTAATTATTTTATAATCTATCTTTTATGTGTAGGCAAGTACGAGTTATCTGTAGATGAGTATTATTTATATGTAGGTGAAAACAAAATGAACTAGCAAGCTGTGTAGGTGAATACGATATACGTGTAGATAAATATTAGTTATGTGTTGGTGAAAAATAAAAGAAACAAAATTAGTGTAGCAGAAAATAAATTGTGTTGGTAAATACGAGTTACATTTTGATAAAAAATAAAAATAAATAACAATTTGTATAATTGAATATGAGCTATGTGTAGATTATTATGTTACTTGTGTAGGTGATCAAATTAATATAATTCACCTACATATATATTTTTTTATATGTAGGTAATAAATAATTCAAATTTGTAACTTTCTACAAGAATTAATGTGGAGAATATTTAAGAGCAATTGGAGGAATTAATGCATTGAACAAATCAGAGATAATCAATGGTTGAGATCGATTTCTCGCACTTCTCGCTATAATATCACTTTTCGCATGATTCATCCCCTATATATTTGTTTTTAATCTTAAATCAATCAAGTAGTCTAGTCCAACTTGTTTGTTCCTTTAGTTGTGGTCTTAGAGACCCGGGTTCAAACCCGGGTCAGACCACGTTGTTTAATATTTTTTTAAAAACATTTTCTTTTAGTATATAAACCAAATTTTAATTGTTAAAAATTATATTAAATTAAAAAAATTAATTTAAATAGAGTTTTTTATAAAATATTTTATTATTTTTTCATCTAAAACCCGAACTTTACAAATCCGTTAAGTTGTTGAAAACCGTTAATATTATAATATTTCTTTTTCGGTAACTTTATAATATGCAAACGTAATTGTTTTCGAGATAAAATTATACCATTAAAATTGATATTCCATAAATATTAAAATTCTCTTACTAATAATAAATTACTATTAAAATGATAATAAATCATTAAATTACCATTAAAGCTTAAAAAATAATATTATAAAATAGAACTTCATAAAATAATAAAAGATACATTAAAATTAAAATAATGCATAATTCCTAATTTTAAATTATTCAACTTTTAAATCGGGTTAGTTAGTCTTTAATTTTTTATTTTAATTATAGTTCGTGAGGTTCGATCGCTCCGGTTTCTTTAACACGCTTTTGTTTGTATTTCAAGTTTATCCTCAATTTCACAATGAGTTTCTTACACCCCCTTTTATAATGTTGTCACACACTTTGGGTAGCATATATATTTTACCAAAACTATTGCTTATTTATTCATTTACAAAACTACAATTCATATCATCGAGTTGTGTGTTTACTTAATTACCTGCTTAAAACTTATTTGCACGTGGTATCCTTAATAAGTATGATCATACGCCCTCCTTTGCTCTCAGGACTATTATGTTATGAGTGGAAAATAGACCCTCGATACAAGTACGTTAGTTGTTACCAACTAGAAAAGACCTTACTAGCGCAATTATTCGAGTATGTTGGTTGTTACCAACTGGAAAGGATCTTACTTGCTCGATTATCCAAGTACGTTGGTTGATATCAACTGAAAATGACCTTATTTGCATGATTTATACATGTCTCATAAATTGTATGGTTTTTATATTATATTATATATATATATGTGTGTGTGTGTGTGTCAAAACTTGTGTGAACTAATCAACTATTCATTTAGTAGACCTTTATTTTTTATATATACTAAAGGTTTAAATATTAGCGAATGAGACTTGAAGAAGACACAGAACTTAGGTTATATTAATAAATAGGCAAGTTGTTTAATTGTTCTTACGATAAATGTATTTCTTTGCTTACAACTTGTGTACTTGATGTTCAAATTATGTAACGTCCGCATTTTGAAAATAATAAATAAGAAAAAATTTAAATAAATTTTGTTATTTAATTGTCGTAGAATAGGTAATAAAAAATATAAAGGATGGTAGATGGACTTAGAATAAAATATGGACTAAGAAGTGTTTTGGGCTTAGGGTCTATGGGCTTAGAGTAATAATACCCCTTAAACCTTTCCAAAACCCTAGATCTCACACTTTCCATTTTTATCAACACACACTAACATTCCTCCATCTTCTTGGACTCTAGATCTACAAAACCAATCAAATCCTTTTGTGTTATAAAAGATCCAGGAAACAAAAATTTATCAAGCTTATAATCTGGCTCAAGATCCGAGCCAAAACTGGTTCGTTTAAGGTACGCGATATACTAAAGGTCGTTCATTTGGTATTGATTCTCCATGAAAATTGGTAAAACCTTAGATCGGGACCTAAGGGTTAATAAAAATATAAACTTGACGTTAAAATGGGAACTTTAGGAGTCGGATTCATTTGATTCGTTAGTTAAGTTCGGCTCGTTGATATTTATAGATCTAACGAAAATTTGGCTCTTTATAAACCTAGAATAAAATATTGGAACTTGAATCTAACCAACTCTAGATTTTTAGTTGTTAATAGTAATAGAAATAAACTAATAATAATAATAATAATAATAATAATAATAACAATAATAATAATAATAATAAGTCTTCAACATTAAAGGAGGAAAAACGAACAGCAAGAAATCAAACATTATAAGAGAAGAAAGTGAGAGGATAAGATCTAAGCTAGTTGGCTCAAGTGGTTAAGGCATGGTTGTGGGTATGAGAGGTTGCAGGTTCAAATCCCTCTCCCAGCAGGTTAGTTTTAAAATGCGATTGGGCCATGCGACTGGTTGGGCCATGCGATTCGATTGGATTAGGCCTATGCGATGCGATTTGATTGGACCATGCGATGCGATTTGATTGGGCTAGGGATGCGATTGGATTGGACCATGCGATGCGATTGGATTGGGCTTGATCCATGCGATGCGATTGGGCCTCATGCGATGTGATTGGACCCAAATACTAGTATAATTTGTTGGGCCTAATCTAGCCAAGCCTAAGAGCTGATTTAGCCTATTCCCCTAACTTATCCAAATGTGATCCAACAAAATAAACCAGACTAACCAACCTCGTCACCCCCGTATGTCCAAATATTTTTTAAGATAAATGATCCGGTAAAGACAAGATATATATATATATATATATATATAACAAATTAAATAATAATAATATATTAAAGAAAAGGAACATAATTATAATAAAGAAAAGGAATATATATAATAACGGAAGAGTACGAACATGAAATACTTGTTAGATTCGTTAGCCCAAACAAACGAGCCTAGCTTATCATATACGCTAGAAAACTAATGTACAAATTTAGTTAGTTCTGTTAGTTAGTTACACGGTTAATTAATGGATATATATATATATATATGTTAACCAGTTAGCCGTGCACAACTAAGGAATGAGATTACCATTAACTCTGAACGTAACAGGATCCAGGTGAGTTTCTAGCCCCTTTCTCTGTTATGTTTTTCGGGGCTGTGCGCATACTCTATTTGATGGTTAATCCGCTTATTATATTTAGTAAGTGTATGATATGTGAATGTGTATGTATAGACGTATATTACTGTCACACCCGGCCCTGAGCGGCGGAAACAGCCGGGCGCGCGCGAGTGGGGATTGATAATTAAGCACGGGCCATTGCAAACATTCAAAGATTTTCATTGCGCATGAAATGTTTAATACAAATACATTACATTGTTTAAAAATTACATAAAAACATCCAAGTATAAAAACTGTTGAAGATTTCCACGCCATATCCCCTTGCGCGGCGGGAACAACCACGCGCATCGAAGGGATAGAACTAAAATCTTCCAAAAAGCTAGTTTTAAATGTTCAGCGTGAGGTGCTCTAAGTGTGACTCCATGCGCTACCTAGTTATCTCCTGAAAGACACGTAAAGCATTTGAATCAGTATAAACTGAGTGAGTTCACAAGTTTTAGTAACTTGATAAATCGTATTGCATCATAATCTTGATACAAATCATTCTGAAACATAATTCTGATAGCATCATTAAAACACATGCTTGGTAAAACATAGTTCTATCAACATATTCTGATAAAATCGTTCCGCGGGTTACGCGCGAACATTTCTGGGAACTGTGCTCGTCTATGCAAAGTGGCGCTGCCACTACGAGCTAAAATAAGTAATACCGTCCCGCGGGTTACGCGCGAACGTTTCAGGAAAATGTGCTCGTCCATGCAAAGTGGCGCTGCCACTACGAGCTAATCAATAATTCCGTCCCGCGGGTTACGCGCGGACGTTGTGCCGGAAAACAAGGCGCTCGTCCATGCAAAGAGGCGCGACCCCTACGAGCGGGCTCAAACCCATAGTACTGCCCCATGACCATACTAGGCACTCGTCCATGCAAAGAGGTGCGACCCCTACGAGTGGGTGGATCAAACCAGCAGTCCCTACCCTTAGAGTTCCAATGGTAAAGTGATCACTTACTCGAGTTCTAGCGCACATACATCGAAAACCTTAGATAACCGTTCGCATTGCTCATCATGAAATATAATTTAAACACATAATCGCTTGCATAGCTTGTAAGTATACCATGATAAAACACTATTTAAGTACGTGTCCCTCGCCCCGAAAACAGTTTAAAAACAGTGAAAATAGTGAAAATAGGGGCTGTGAGACTCACCTGTGGTTCTTGTTAAGGGATTAATCGAGATTCGGGTTTTCTTGGTGTTGGCCTCGGAATCGAAGGTCTAGTAACAGGATCGGAAATGAAAACAACGGATGCTTGGGAGAGGATTAGTGCAAGTTTGCAGTTCTTTGAAGTGTGTTTTGGGTGATAATTTAGGTTACATATTTATAGGCAAACTCAAGGGAACACAATCCCTTGCTTTAGGGGATTGTAATCTTTTCATATCTAGGGGTAATGATGATAAAGTATGGAAATTATTATTATTTATTTAAAAGTGGAGTAGTGGATAAAAGATTTTGATTTTGATTTGGTCAGGACATGCAGGTCTGGGGTTGGTGAGAATAGGGTGGCTGACAGTTGACTTTTCGTGTTACAGTGAGCTTTTTCAGGTACTTTTGTCAGTGTACAGTAAAAAAAAAATGGAAAATCTCTGAAACACGCTACTGTTTCCTTTTGGGCGGGAGTAATCTCCTTACGTCTGGAGAATAGACTAAGTGTTCCGTGCGTATCACTTTGTGCGCATAGCTTTCTGCGTGAAGGACATTTCTTTGCTGCGGGTAGGTGCGTAACCTTCTCGCAGTTAGGGACATTGAGTTTCATTTGTAGATTCTCCTGGTGGTCTTGGTATTTCAACATAGTGATCAGTTATGTTGAAGTCAATTCCATCTTGGAGCTTCAGACAAACTAGCTCTCAATGTTCCCGCCATGCGGGGAGGTTAGTTCCCTTCCGCACGCGCATAAACGATTTAGGATGCACCCGCCTTAGCATCATGCGGGATGGTCAACCCATTAGACAACATAACGTTAAGGTACATGAAAACATAAAGCCAAAACATTCGCGCATGGCGCATATAACATATGCCCACGCTGGTTCTTAACATGGCGCGCTCGCGCAGGGCGCACATAACATAATTACCTAATATTTAGGTTGATTACTTGGTTTAAGGGATTGGGAATTTACCGGGTGTCACATTCTCCCCCTGTTAAGCGAATTTCGTCCCGAAATTTAGGAGACGTTGCTGGCAGAAGCCATGCTCTGAAAGAGGTGTGGGTATTTCATGCGCATCTGGTCTTCTCTTTCCCAAGTGAATTCAGGCCCACGCCTCGAGTTCCATTGAACCTTTACTAACTTGATTCTGCTTCTGCGTAACTTTTGTTCTTTCCAATCGGTTATGGCTATAGGCTCTTCTACGAAGTGCAGTTGTTTGTCGATGTGAACCTCTTCCAACGGTAAAATCAACGTTTCATCAGATAAACACTTTTTGAGGTTGGACACATGAAACGTATCATGAACTCCACTGAGTTCGGCGGGTAAACGGAGTTTATAAGCAACCGGACCGATCCTTTCCAGGATCTCAAATGGTCCGATGAAGCGCGGATTCAACTTTCCTCGCTTGCCGAAACGGGGGACTCCTTTCCATGGAGAGACTTTCAAAAGTACTTTATCCCCTACTTGAAATTCCAATGGTTTCCTTCGCACATCTGCGTAGCTCTTCTGTCTATCGCGCGCTGTCTTAAGGCGATCCCGTATCTGAAAAATCTTGTCTGTTGATTCTTGGATCAATTCTGGACCAGTCATTTGTTTGTCACCCACTTCAGCCCAGCACAGTGGGGATCTACACTTGCGCCCATACAAAGCTTCAAACGGCGCAGCCTTGAGGCTTGTGTGATAACTGTTGTTGTAAGAAAATTCAACCAATGGGAGATGAGTATCCCAGCTACCCCCGAAATCGATTGCGCACGCGCGCAGCATATCTTCCAATGTCTGGATTGTTCGCTCGCTTTGTCCATCTGTTTGGGGATGATATGCCGTACTCATGTCAAGACGAGTACCTAAAGCCCCTTGTAACGATCTCCAAAATCTTGAGGTGAACCGACTATCTCTATCAGAAATGATGGACACTGGGACTCCATGTTTTGAAACTACTTCTCGAATATACAATCGGGCTAACTTTTCCATCTTATCGGTTTCCTTGATCGGTAGGAAGTGCGCTGACTTAGTTAGCCGATCTACAATAACCCAGATCGTGTCATAACCCCCAGGTGTCCTTGGCAGTTTGGTGATGAAGTCCATAGAGATTTGTTCCCACTTCCACATGGGAATTTCTGGCTGCTGAAGCAACCCTGATGGTTTCTGGTATTCAGCCTTCACCTTCGAACACGTCAGGCATTTACTGACATACGTCGCGATGGCGCCTTTAAGATTGGGCCACCAATACAGCGTTTTAACATCTTGGTACATCTTGTCTGCGCCAGGATGTACGGAATACCGCGTCTTGTGAGCTTCGTTTAGTACTTGCTCGCGCAATCCTCCCTTGAGAGGGACCCATATGCGGTTAGCGAAATATAGATTGCCGTTCTCTTTAAGTTCCAAACTCTTAATCATACCCCCAAGGGATTCGTTTTTAACAAACTCTGGTTTCAAGGCTTCTTGCTGAGCGTCTCGGATGCGGGTAGAGAGATCTGCGTGAATGGTCAACCTTAGAGCCTTGACTCGTAGCGTTTTTATTCGCTCCTTCCTACTTAGCGCGTCTGCTACCACATTCGCCTTTCCAGGGTGGTACTTAATTTCACAATCATAATCATTCAACAACTCCACCCATCTTCGTTGCCTCATGTTTAAATCCTTTTGATCAAATATATGTTGAAGGCTCTTGTGATCCGTAAAGATTACACACTTTGTACCATAGAGGTAATGGCGCCAAATCTTTAGCGCGAAGACAACCGCTCCAAGTTCCAGATCATGCGTTGTGTAGTTCTTTTCATTGGTCTTGAGTTGGCGCGAGGCATACGCTATGACTTTGTCTCGCTGCATAAGGACACATCCAAGTCCCTGATGTGAAGCGTCGCAGTAAACAACGATGTCATCCGTCCCCTCGGGCAAAGACAAAATTGGCGCACTACATAACTTCTGTTTCAACATTTGAAACGCTGCTTCCTGACTTTCGCCCCAAACAAACTTCTTGTCTTTCTGAGTTAGCGCGGTCAGAGGTAGAGCTATCTTGGAGAAGTTCTCAATGAAGCGTCGATAGTAGCCAGCTAGTCCTAGGAATTGCCTCACCTCAGTTGGGGTTTTTGGCGCTTCCCAGTTTTCGATGGACTTGACTTTGGAAGGATCAACGTGTATTCCTTTCTCGTTTACAACGTGACCGAGAAAGTGAACTTCTCTAAGCCAAAACTCGCACTTGGAAAACTTCGCATACAACTTTTCTTTCCTCAACAATTCCAAAATCAATCTCGGGTGTTGCTCATGCTCGGCCTTGGTCCGAGAGTAAATCAGAATATCATCTATAAACACAATCACAAACTTGCCCAAGTATGGTTTGCACACGCGGTTCATCAGATCCATGAATACAGCCGGCGCATTAGTTAGCCCGAAAGGCATCACTAAGAACTCATAATGGCCGTATCTAGTTCGGAAGGCTGTTTTCGGCACATCTTCCTCATGGACCCTAAGTTGGTGGTATCCGGACCGTAGATCTATCTTCGAATAATAACTGGATCCTTGCAACTGGTCAAATAAGTCGTCAATCCTCGGTAAGGGGTACCGATTCTTGACTGTCAGCTTGTTCAGCTCCCTATAGTCAATACACATTCTGAACGAACCATCCTTCTTCTTAACAAACAGTACTGGAGCTCCCCAAGGTGAAAAGCTTGGGCGTATGAAACCCTTATCCAATAGTTCCTGTAGCTGATTGGATAGCTCTTGCATCTCAGATGGAGCTAGTCGATAAGGCGCTCGAGCTACTGGCGCAGCTCCTGGGACCAAATCAATACGAAACTCGACTTGTCGCGGCGGCGGTAATCCGGGCAAATCTTCAGGAAAAACTTCTGGAAATTCGCGCACTACTGGTAAGTCTTCAATTCTTCGCTCATCTCCTTTCTTCTCTACTACATGCGCCAGGAAGGCGTAGCACCCTTTCCTTAGGCACTTGCGCGCCTTTAGGCACGAAATCAGTTTCGTCGCAACTCCCCTTCTTTCCCCTTGAATTACCAAGGTTTCTTCGTTCAACAGTGGGATCCGAACCTGCTTCTCATGGCAAATAACTTCCGCGCGGTTCTCGACTAACCAATCCATACCTACCACAATGTCAAAACTTCCCAAGTCTATTGGCAACAAGTTAATATTGAACCCGTGACCTCCCATGACTATTACACATTGTTCAGTTCTTTCGTTCGCGCATAACTGCCTACCATTGGCTAGTTCTATAGTATAAGGCGTGTCTAGCCTACTGGTTGCTAGGCCTAGGGAGTCTTTAAACTCAGCAGATATAAAACTTAGGTCAGCGCCAGTATCAAATAAGACAGATGCAAAATGGCCGTTAAGCAAAAACGTACCGGTCACCACATTCGGCTCTTCTTTAGCTTCGCCTGCGCCGATCACAAAAGCTCTCCCGCGAGCTTGGTTTCCCTTTTGCGGGCAATCCCGACTAAAATGCCCTGGCTTCCCGCATGCGTAGCAGTTGTCGCTTGCTCCAGCTTCTCTGACACGGCAATTCATCGTCTTGTGCCCTGGTCTGCCACATTTGGCGCATTCGATTCTTGCGCATTCACCCTCGTGGTGATACTTGCATTTGTTGCACCATGGGCGAGGCCCGTTGTATCCTTTCCTTGATGGCTCCGCGGCTTGGATCGCGTAAGCCCTTACGCTCTCCTGCTTCTTGAACGGTGGCTGCTTGGAGTCGGACCCTCGGTGGTGAGAGTTCCATTTCCTCTTGGAGTCAGAGGTTCGCTGCTCGTTTCCGCGCGTAGTCAACATACCCGCACGGACCGTATCCCTTGTAAGGGTGATGGCCCGCGCTACCACCTCATCAAAGGTTGGAGGCGCTGCGGCGTTGAGCGGAACCCTAACAACAGGAGGTAACCCAAAAATATACCTCTCGATCTTCTTTTCCTCCGTGTTTGCCATGTCTGGCACCAACTGGCAAAGCTCGTTGAGCCGGTTGTTGTAGGCGTCGATATCCGTTCCTACCATGGTGTGGTTCCAGAATTCATGTTGTAGACTCTGGATTTCTGCGCGAGAGCAGAACTTTCTCATCATCATTTCCTTCAGTTCCTCCCAGGTCTTGTGGAGAGCAACTTCTCGCCCCAATGTTTTCGTTTGAAGCTTCCACCAAGACGAAGCTGCCTCTTGGAACATGCAGGTCGCGTAAAGGACCTTCTGGTTCTCACTACATCCGCTAATGGAGAGAACTGTCTCCATCTTGTCAATCCAGTTGTAGAGCCCAATGGCCCCTTCGGTACCCTTGAATGGCCAAGGCTTACAGGCCATGAATGTCTTGTAGGAGCATCCTTTGTCCAAGGCTCCTGATTCGGGTTCTGGGGTCTCATTCTGACGACCCTGACTTGATTCGGCCTTGCTGGCCTCATGTGTTGCGATTGCTTGCGCGATTATTTCCGCGAGTTCCTCGGGTGTCATGGTAATTCCTTTGGCTTTAGTTGGAGGCATTCTCGCTTTAAAAGAGAATGAAAATATATCAAACTTAGCGCATGTACTCTGAGCACATAATGTTTTTCTTTATTTACTAGACACTGTGTGACCCGTGTTCCTAAGTGTGTGTATAGTTTCTTTTGAAAATATTTCATGCGATTTCCCCCAACGGTTATAGTCTAGGTTAAAACTTCTTTTCCTAGTTCGCTATAACCAGTGCTCTGATACCAATCTGTCACACCCGGCCCTGAGCGGCGGAAACAGCCGGGCGCGCGCGAGTGGGGATTGATAATTAAGCACGGGCCATTGCAAACATTCAAAGATTTTCATTGCGCATGAAATGTTTAATACAAATACATTACATTGTTTAAAAATTACATAAAAACATCCAAGTATAAAAACTGTTGAAGATTTCCACGCCATATCCCCTTGCGCGGCGGGAACAACCACGCGCATCGAAGGGATAGAACTAAAATCTTCCAAAAAGCTAGTTTTAGATGTTCAGCGTGAGGTGCTCTAAGTGTGACTCCATGCGCTACCTAGTTATCTCCTGAAAGACACGTAAAGCATTTGAATCAGTATAAACTGAGTGAGTTCACAAGTTTTAGTAACTTGATAAATCGTATTGCATCATAATCTTGATACAAATCATTCTGAAACATAATTCTGATAGCATCATTAAAACACATGCTTGGTAAAACATAGTTCTATCAACATATTCTGATAAAATCGTTCCGCGGGTTACGCGCGAACATTTCGGGGAACTGTGCTCGTCTATGCAAAGTGGCGCTGCCACTACGAGCTAAAATAAGTAATACCGCCCCGCGGGTTACGCGCGAACGTTTCAGGAAAATGTGCTCGTCCATGCAAAGTGGCGCTGCCACTACGAGCTAATCAATAATTCCGTCCCGCGGGTTACGCGCGGACGTTGTGCCGGAAAACAAGGCGCTCGTCCATGCAAAGAGGCGCGACCCCTACGAGCGGGCTCAAACCCATAGTACTGCCCCATGACCATACTAGGCACTCGTCCATGCAAAGAGGTGCGACCCCTACGAGTGGGTGGATCAAACCAGCAGTCCCTACCCTTAGAGTTCCAATGGTAAAGTGATCACTTACTGGGGTTTAGCGCACATACATCGAAAACCTTAGATAACCGTTCGCATTGCTCATCATGAAATATAATTTAAACACATAATCGCTTGCATAGCTTGTAAGTATACCATGATAAAACATTATTTAAGTACGTGTCCCTCGCCCCGAAAACAGTTTAAAAACAGTGAAAATAGTGAAAATAGGGGCTGTGAGACTCACCTGTGGTTCTTGTTAAGGGATTAATCGAGATTCGGGTTTTCTTGGTGTTGGCCTCGGAATCGAAGGTCTAGTAACAGGATCGGAAATGAAAACAACGGATGCTTGGGAGAGGATTAGTGCAAGTTTGCAGTTCTTTGAAGTGTGTTTTGGGTGATAATTTAGGTTACATATTTATAGGCAAACTCAAGGGAACACAATCCCTTGCTTTAGGGGATTGTAATCTTTTCATATCTAGGGGTAATGATGATAAAGTATGGAAATTATTATTATTTATTTAAAAGTGGAGTAGTGGATAAAAGATTTTGATTTTGATTTGGTCAGGACATGCAGGTCTGGGGTTGGTGAGAATAGGGTGGCTGACAGTTGACTTTTCGTGTTACAGTGAGCTTTTTCAGGTACTTTTGTCAGTGTACAGTAAAAAAAATGGAAAATCTCTGAAACACGCTACTGTTTCCTTTTGGGCGGGAGTAATCTCCTTACGTCTGGAGAATAGACTAAGTGTTCCGTGCGTATCACTTTGTGCGCATAGCTTTCTGCGTGAAGGACATTTCTTTGCTGCGGGTAGGTGCGTAACCTTCTCGCAGTTAGGGACATTGAGTTTCATTTGTAGATTCTCCAGGTGGTCTTGGTATTTCAACATAGTGATCAGTTATGTTGAAGTCAATTCCATCTTGGAGCTTCAGACAAACTAGCTCTCAATGTTCCCGCCATGCGGGGAGGTTAGTTCCCTTCCGCACGCGCATAAACGATTTAGGATGCACCCGCCTTAGCATCATGCGGGATGGTCAACCCATTAGACAACATAACGTTAAGGTACATGAAAACATAAAGCCAAAACATTCGCGCATGGCGCATATAACATATGCCCACGCTGGTTCTTAACATGGCGCGCTCGCGCAGGGCGCACATAACATAATTACCTAATATTTAGGTTGATTACTTGGTTTAAGGGATTGGGAATTTACCGGGTGTCACAATTACTATATGTATATATGACAGAAGGTATGCATGGATGTAGGGATGTACGGTTGTATGGTTATCTGTAAAGGAGGGAGGAGACCCTAATAATATCTGAGATGAAAGAGACCAGACCCTAATAATATCAGAGATGGTAGAGATAGTTACGTACGTATTATGAAAGTATGAAAGATTGTATGTATGTACGTATGAATGAAAGGTAAGTAGGTTAAGTATGTAATATGCATCTTCGGATACGTATATGTAAGTATGTGAATGTAATGTATGTTTCCTGATTAACTAAAACTCACTCAACGTAGCTGACTTTTAGTATGCACGCACCTGAATAGGATGAGATAGGTAGCTTGAGGAGAGACACGTGGCATTCAAGAAGAGACTGGCATCGGAAGAAGAAAAGGTTGCATGGATTTATGTTATTGTTGACACTAACTATGATGTTTTAAGACATGTTTTTCTTATGAATTGTAAGGAATGGTTGACTTTTAATATTTCTCAAAAAGTTTTAATTAACTATGATATTATAACTGTGTTTATGAGTAAATCCAACACCCAAAGTAGGGCACCGGGATCGGGGATTTACAAGTTGGTATCAGAGCATAAGTTCGAGAGAATAAGCATCCTACATGCTTAGACTCGAACAGAGAATGGGACCAAGAGAAATAAAACAAAGAAGATGTCAGTCCGAGAAAGCCATGTGCCACTCGAGCAAGCTTAATACGTGATTTATTTCGCGTATAATGTAAGAATGAGTAAGAGAGTTCGCTTAATTGTTAGAAATAGAATTTCTTGTTTATATGTGAAATGTTTGATTGTCTAACTGTTATAAGCAGAGCCTAGAACAAAGTGGACTCACAAAGGAAAGTGTATAGGACAAGGAGAGTAACATGAGTAGCTAATCACAGCCATACTATCCTTATACTAAATAGTTCCTAAAGCGACGACGTTTGTGTTTTCTTATAGAATTCGAATGGCTGGCGCGAAGAAGACTGCTGGTCAAGGAGTGCGCATGGGACGCCGTGGTAGGCCACGTGTTAACCAAGTACCCTCCAAAGAACCGATTACCGAGTCTGGTGATGAAAGAAGTATGACTGTACGAGATGAGGGGTACCAGCTTGATCCTGTCATTCATGCTGCCATTGCTCAAGCTGTGGCTAACATAGTAAAAGATATGCAACATGAAAGGTCTTCGGCAGGTAGGAGTAAGAGTACAAGGAAGTCAAATGAGGGTAACACCAAAGCACAAAGCATATTGAGGAGGAAACCGAGAGAGATGATGAGACTGAGAAAGGTGACTCGAGTGAGGTAAGGTCAGTGAGGGCTGGTTAGAAAGAAAAGGATCATGGTGGGTGTAATTACAAGGCGTTTATGGCATGTGACCGACCAAAGTTGACTGGTATAGGTGATCCAGTCGCTACTCTCCAATGGATAACTGCTATGGACAAGGTTATCCGAATCCGCGAGTGCCGTCCAAACCAAGCGACGGGGTTTGCTACCCAGTAGTTTGGTGATGAGGCCATGATCTGGTGGAAACTGTGGAACAAAGAAAAACCCCCCCGAAGAGATTAAGTCCTTGAGATGGGAAGATCTGAGGGAGATGGTTATGAAGTGATTTTGTGCTAATGCTGAGGTTGAATGGGCTGAATGAAGTTTCTGAATCTGAAAGCGGGAAAAATGGCACACCGGGAGTATACTACTGAATTCAACCGCATGTCTAGGTTAGTGCCCGATATGGTGAACACTGAGGCAAAGAGGGTCAAGTGCTAATTAAGGGGACTTCCATAGAATGTCTACACCCTAGTAAGAGCTAGTAAACCTTCTACTTTTGATTATGTTGTTGAACTCGCAGAAATGGTTTATGACGACCTGGGTGTGGACGATGTGGTGGTGGAAGAAAGAAGATAAGAAATGGGTTGCTCCTGCTAAATGACCCGGGACTCAGTTATGGAACCCTAAGGATAAGAAACACAAGGTGTGGGAGTCATGCAAGGCGTGTGGTAAAATGCTCAGTGGTGAGTGCAAGTGGGGTAAGGGTACGGACGTTTGCCATAAATGCAGGAAAGCTCATGGAGGGGAATGTAGGCTATGGTCTAATGCTTGTTACAAATGTAAAAAGGTTGGATATTACGCCCATGAATGTAATGCAAAACCCGCCTGCTACAAATGTGGTAAGACGGATCATATGGCAAGGGAGTGCACTGAGGGAGAAGCTGGAGGAAATGGGTAGAAAGATGCTGAGCAGTCTAGGCCGAAGACCAGAGCTTACATGCTAACACAGGAACAGGCCAAACAGATCCCAGATGTTGTAGACAGGCACATTTCTATTAAACGGTATTTCTACTTCTGTATTGTTTGATTCAAGTGCTAATAAAATTTTTCTAGCTACGACATTTTGTAAGTTAGCAACCATAAAATGTTGTCATGTGCCTGAAACATTTACGGTAGAAACAGCTAGTGAAACCTCTGTTAGGATAATGAGAATGGTTAATGATGGCAAAATAGAGTTAGAAGGATGTGAGTTCCCTGTTACCCTGACCTTAGGAGGGTTCGACGTGGTTTTGGGAATGGATTGGTTGTCTGAGTTTGAGGATCTGATAGTGTGTAAGAGTAGGTTGATAAGGTTAAAGTCCTTGGATGGTGGTACGGTGACGGTTTATGGTGATAAAGAAAGTTCAAGGCTTAACGTCATTTCGATGATAAAAGCCGAAAGATTGCTAAAGCGAGGTGCAGTGCTTACCTGGCGTATGTTGTCAACGCTTTGGCAGAGGCAAAGTAAGTGAAAGATGTTCCTGTAGTGTGTGACTATCCAGAAGTGGTCACTGAGGACCTTTCGAGGTTGCCACCGGAACGAGAGGTAGATTTCATATAGATTTAATACCAGGAGCACAGCCCGTCGCGAAAGCACCTTTCTGCCTGGCGCTGTCTATGATGAAAGAATTGATGTCCCAACTGCAAGAACTCCTCGATAAAGATTTCATATTACAAAGTGTTTCCCCGTGGGGCGCGCCGGGGTTATTTGTTAAGAAGGATGGAAGCATGAGAATGTGTATAGACTATCGTGAGTTGAATAAGCTTACGGTAAAAAGTAGATATCCATTGCCATGGATTGATGATTTGTTTGATCAATTACAAGGTGTTAGTTGATTCTCGTGAATAGACCTTAGATCAGGCTATCATCAGTTGAAGGTGAAAGAGGTAACATCCCTAAGACAGCGTTTCCGACGTGGTATGCACACTACGAGTTCGTCGTGATGTCGTTTGGTCTAATAAATGCTCCAGCAGCATTTATGGATATGATGAATATGGTATGTCGGCCGATGTTAGACAAGTCAGTTATCATTTTCATCGACGATATATTGATCTATTCCAGGAGCGAGTATGACCATGCTTTATCGAGGAGTTCTTGCAGTTGAGACATCAATATATCCATTGCCATGGATTGATGCTGAGCATCTGAGAGAAGTGTTAGAGATTTTGAAGAAAGAGAAACTGTATGCTAAATTTTCGAAGTGCGCCTTCTGGTTGCTGTAACACCCCGGCTAAAGCGGAAACGCATGAGTGTGACGTACAGATTGCTCAAACACACGTGACACTATTAGGTGACCATAGTAACATTATTTCATTTAAATCTTCAAGTAACACAAGTTTATCAAATAATACAAGTTGTAAACAAATAAATAAACGAAACGATAATTTGTTCTTTGAATATCCTTTAAGCATGCTAGGTGTCTTCTAACATTCATCCTCGTATCTCTACACCTGTAACATATGTATAAAATAAAGTTAGTTGTGAACATAGCTGGTGAGATTCCCACAATTTGATATAATACATAAAAATCATACAATTCCATGAAACTTATGAAATGAGCACATAAGGGTTCTTTACACTCGATATAAAGAACAAACGGAGGTCCTTTCCAGTTGAGGCTGCCAACGTACTCGGATATGAGGTCCCTTTTCCACTCGATACAAATTGACCTGAGTGCAAAGGGGGGCATATGATCATACTTATTGAGGCAACCACTTGAAATCCACGTATATAATAAATAAGCAAGTAAGCACACAAGTCCATGATATGAATTGTAGTTTGTAAGCAAAATTGTAATTCTTGAGGCTTGATTGGATACATATACTATCCCCAAAATATGAAAACGTTTAAAAAGAGGGTGTGAGAAACTCACCTTGAAATTGAAGATAACATTGCAATGAAAACCGAAAGCATGATAACGAAACCGAAGCAATCAAACGTCACGAAATATAATTGAAAATGCAACAAAAATCAAGACTAGCTACCGAGATTTAATTAACTTTGGTTTTAGATATATTGGTCTATTTTAACATGTATTTTAATATCTTAAAATATTTATATTATTTTATGTTTTTAACGGATTTTTAAAGGTTTATATTATTTTAAAGAAGTTAGATAATAAAATATATAGATCTTAAATTGGTAAATATTTTATCTCGAATGGTAATTATAGTTAACGGTTTATAAAGTTAACGGGTTAAAATCAACAAAATACAAGCTAACGAATTTAAGTTAACGAAATAAAAACTAACGAAGCTAGCATTAAAGTTAACGAACTATTTTTATTAATATGAGAATTTACTTATTCACGACGTACGAATCACTACTAGAAAATGAGGCTAATGCAACATCTTAGATACAACCTTTTACAATTTTATTGCATTCGACTCTAATGCAACTTCAATAAACAAAAGGGTTGCATTAAAAGGTCTAATGCAACTGTTTACATAAAAGGTTGCAAAATCTTATTGTAATTGCAACATTTTTACTTAAAAGTTGCAAATTTTAGTACAACCTGTAACCTTTTTCTTGAAATGTTGCAAATTCCATTAAATTTGTATTTTTTGTTAGAAGGGTTGCAACTTTTCCTTGCATAATACATACATATACGGGACCAACTCTTGTTGAAATTAAAAATGATAAAAGTAAATATCGGTATTCTGTCATTCGGGTTTGTTATACATATAAAAATTAAAAAAAAGTGTATATTTATAAGTGTTTAATTAGTTATTTAAGAAAAAAACAATTTCATACTTAATTAATTTAAATTAATTCCATCATAAAGCTTTAAAATGATTTGGTTCATCAGTATTACAAGAGTGAATCTAGAGTCACTAAAGCTTTAAAAATTATTCAGATCAACGGAGGAAAACTGATAACAGGTTGTTTAAGGAAATAAATCTGATTGAAAAACCTATTATTAAGAGATCCATTAGTGCACCGTACAAATGGTTCACAAGAAATAATTTGCAGGAATGCATATATGGAGTAAACTTGCAGCTTATTTAGATGTATTTATAAACTGAAATTGCCAAAAACCATTAATTGAACATTTGACATCTAATGGCACATGTTTCACACTACTCCACAAAATGCACGCAATCAAAGAGTCGACACCTCCAAATCAATTAACACGTGATTACTGAATTACCATTATTAAACTATGCTAATGAATACACCTGGCACCTAAATATTTTCAGCATCATGGTGGGATTCACGACATGAAGAAATTTGGTCAAATACATTGGAGCTTGTACGTATTACGCAAAGCAGAGGTTTTTATCCAAGACTAGCAACTTAAGAGCGTCTCCTTGGCTAATTACAATCCATAATTAAATAAATAAATATATAACTTACAATCAAAATTACTTAACAATTCTTACCTTCTATCTTTTCTTTGAAGCCATTATCCTTAAAATGAATTATTTATCTAGTAAGAGATTTGTTTGGCTAATACTCAACTCTACAATCAAAAGAAAGATTTGTCAAGACATGTATGAATCATATTAATTTATACATAACTATTAACTACTAGTTTTGAGAAAAGTATCTAACAAGCATAATCAAACCCTAAATACCAGTTAAAACAAACCAAAAAGCAGTACTTGAAGCCTACCAAAAGTTAAAGCTAACATTTTGAACAAAACATATTTTAACAATATAAAAGGGTTTAAATGGGTCAACACTAGAACATGGATCGTTTAGCTAAAAAAGTTCATAGGTTTGACGCAAAACTAATCCAAACACTTTTATACCAAACCCAAACCAGAGAATTTCGTATCAGGTCTTTGTCGTGTTTTTGGGACGTGTCAGGAATTCACGCTCTTGGTCATGGAACTACTAAAAATTACTCATTAACCAATTAGTCTATTATTTGTCTAGCCACCTACAGGTATTCTAAATTTTCATAAGACTCACTATGTATACAATTATTAGTTAGTTAAAAGGCAACTTGACGAATTAACCAATAGCTTCTTACAACTGTGTTCAACCCATCAAAAAAACATGGTGTTTGCCTAAATGAATGTATAAAACCCATCACAAAATCTGTTTCACTTCTCACACATAATTGGCTCTATTCTGCTTTAACCTTTTACAAATTTCAACTTCAAATTTCATATCATAGCCCATACCATCACAAATTTGGACAAATATTAAGCAGAAAGGAAATGTTTTTTTGACTTCGCATACCTGATGACTCTATTCTAAAATTTGAAAAACCTTATAATTGTATGTCTGCTAGTATGAATCATAGATGTGTTTTAAACCACGTGATTGCATAACATAGTACGAACTGAAATATGGTCTGTGACCAATAATCTTTTGTCACAAAACAAGCTTCTAATATTTATGGCACATTCTTCTTTATTCAGAGCAACACTAACAATCGTGTGTTTTCCATTGTAAAGTTTCCCTCCACAAATTCAGCGAGCCCAATATCAAGTTTAGGTCAGAAATGAAAAGGACTATAGATAAAAAAATAACGAATGCAATATGCAGTTGAATAATCACAATTAAGCGAATCATTAGCTTTCTTTGTTTCTGAGTTAGATAAACACTTGAAAACAAACCCTTCGCTTATCCCGGTTTTATGGCAAATAACTTTCATTAAAACCAATTCTCTGAATCACCAAAAAATTCCTCAAAAGTCTTTTCATCCACCGATGTAGCAAGATTCTTGACAAAAAGATTTGACGCGTTAATCTATCATTTAAAAAAGTTTAAAAAGACTTCTCTTTTGGCTTTCTTCTTGGCCTTTCCAACAAATCTGGCGATCTACGATTTTGATTTCGAGGAGTAGTTGCGTAGAATGGAATTTTGGAGCGGAGAATTTGGATAGTTGTTGATTTGAGGAGGAGGAATATGAATTATTACGGTGGGAATTTTAGAAAAAGAGGGAAATTTATGAGTTTGGATGGAATCATCAAATTGAGAGGGAAACTGGTAACCGACAGTAAATGAAATAAAAGTTGATTCAGTATTTTTTTTACTGCCAACAAACAGAAAATTTCCTAGGTATCCCGTGCGGGTAATCTAATGGCAAAAGGCCACCGCAAATTGGCCTAACCCAGTCATAGCATTATGGAGCCCTTAAGCGTCTCCAGGTTATCTCCAGCTCTGGGGAAAACCTACCCACACGAAGGCCCACTGGTGGTAAAACACGAACACCTACAAAATTGAACCGAATATCACAAATATCCCGGTATCCTTCATTGAGTCACCCATGCCCACCCAAAATGTTGTCTGTGAAGATCGAACATGGGTCTCCATTGATTTAGTTTTTAATAATTAAGATACGTTATGTATCTATGATATAAATTTAAACTTAAAACTTGTACAGTTAAATATGATAAAGAAATAAAAAGGAATGTATTTTCATGTACATGTATGTTTTGGTTATACACCAAGTTACGATTAGGGTACCCGGAGTGCTACAAAGATGGAGGTGGTACCGAGTGGTGCCGCTGGAAACACCGTCCCACCCTCTATAGTCCCAAAGAACGCAAGCATCGATCGGGGGTAATGGTGTCAATGCTCCCAACTCACATCAGTAATAACACTGTTTGAGAATGGTCAAATTTATAAATTAAAAAAAATTACTTATAAATTTAACCCGTATTCAACCATTTTTAACACAAAATTTAATTCTTTCATCCAACTCCCTCACTCAAATCACTTAATCTTTCATCCAATAAATGGCATCGAGAGCACGAACAGTTTTGCGGACCGACGATGACAAGGTCAGTTTAGCAACGACTTGGGTACACGTGCCGGACAACAGCATACAGCCAAAGAACCATTTTTGATCAATGGTTCATGGCACTTATCAACAACATGGTAATGTAGCCGATCATAGCAAATATTAAATTTGGGCAAAGCGGAGAAATTTGAAAGCCAAAGTTATGAAATTCAACCTATTATATCTAGCAGCATGTGCCGAACACCCCGGAGTAAATGCATTTTACAAGGCAATGTGTGAATACCAAAGCCATGTTGTGAACAACGGTTTTAGTCACCTCGTCGTGTTGGATGTACTTAAAACCATCTCATATTTGCAGCTCTGGTTGTTGTGATCGCGGATCCGATTTAAGATAATTAATCCGACACTGGCGAATCTGATGTGAAGGATTAATTATATATTTTAAGAATTTAGTATTTTAATTTTAAAAATTTTCAAGATTTTAAAATTATTTTAGTTCTATTTAATTATTTTATATTATGTTTCTTAATTTTTAAATAATTTTGCTTTAGCATATTGAAGGGGAAGTGAAGATTTGGTATAAGGGCCCTTGGACAGCGGGCTTTCCACGGAATAGGGGATGGTGGGCTTGGGCTAATCAACGCTGTATGCGATCAGCTTTTAGTATTGGGTTATCATGGGTAGCCAAACTATATTCGTTGGTCTTTAGAAAAAATATAAGATATATTACTTTATTTAACTTTCACACAATTTATACACAAAAATAGTTATTATATAATTAATTAAATATGTTACATAAGAAGCTACCTCTGGTCCCTAGCTCAACTGGTTGAGTTGATACATTCAAAGACTTTAATTTAAAAAATGGAGGTACTGGGTTCAAGTCCCACCTATGATAAAAAAAAAATTAGGGTTTCGGGCAACGTTGTTAAGACCGGACCAAACCGGCTGGTCCAACCGGGATTCGGTTTACTGATTGGTCCGGTTCTTTGTAGTTCATTCGATTCCCAGAGAACCTGCCGGTCCAACCAAAAAACCGGCCGGTCTAAACGAAAACCAACTGGTTGAACCGGTTTTACTAAAAAAAATAATTTTTTTTTTTGAAAATTTTACTTTTCAGCCATAACCGTCATATTTTAACGAAAGTTGTTTGGCCTGTCGGACCTGTTCGACCAGTTCGTTGTCCGATCCTGTTATGAAAACATTGGTTTCAGGTTTGGCTAGGAGGTTCCACGTTAGCCGATCATATATATATATATATATATATATATATATATATATATAAAGCTCGTTCAGACTTGCAATTCGGCTTAAGCTTGTTTATTAAATGAACATCAATAAAAGCTTGAGCTCGTTCAAGCTCCGTTCAATTCGAGTTCTTAAAAGCCATTTTCGAGTAACTTCAAGCGATTTGGCTCATTTACAACCCTAAATTCAGTTTTTCTTGTCTCTTTAGTTCCCTCCAAAATAAAATTAACTTCTCTCCTGGGAAAAAAGATTAAAAAATTGACATCTGAAAAAGTTAAATACCACTTTCACCTCCAAAATTTAAAATTTTTCCCAAACCACCAACTCATTCTCCCTCTTTCTTTGCAGTTCGCACCATTGGGGCCTGCGTTAAACCGTTGGAGTTCTTTGGATCATTAACAATCAAGAGAACTTCTTGATAATTTCTATCCCTATATTCGTAAATTAGGGCTTCATGTTTCCTTTACTTTTACAGATACTACTTATTGGCTTTACATGACCCCCTCATTCAATTTCTAAATTTTAAGTATCAAAACGTCAAATAAAATTCCAGGGCCGGCCTCAATCATTGGAAAAAGATCGTTGCTTACCCGCTCCTTTAAGTAGTTCAGGCAAGGCAACTGAGATGAAACTTAAGACGGAAAGGGACTTCTCACTTTAGGACACCTTCATTAAATAATCCTTTTAATTATGATTTGGTTTATATTTTTGGTGACTATAATATTCTTTAACTATGATTTGGCTTATTTGCCCTTCAACAGGATAAGCTTCTTGATTTAGCTCTTATACAACTTAATATAATAAAACAACTAGGTGTAAGATATGATGATTTTGAACTTTAACTAACATTTTCAAATTCTATAAACAAGTGGAATTAGGACATAAAGGAAAATAGAAACCAGTTTGCTAAATAATAATCTTGCATAGCTAAGTAAAAACAAAATAACAGATCAATGTTCTTAAGAAGATCACTTCAAAAAGCCTTTGTTAATTTTTGTTGTAGATCAACTTGTATAGGTGACCCCAAAACCTTTTTTTAATTTTGGATAAAATGCATGAAACAGAACAGTTAAACAAGGACAAATGGAGTAGTAAAGCTTCACGCATTATATGGTTGTCTTTTTATTTTTTAACATAACCAAAAAAAACAATCTGAATATTTACCATTGCTAAACCTAAAAACATAACTTGCAACTCATATAAGTGACCATACCGGTTTGGGTCAAAACGGGTCTTCAACATATTTACTTATGAATGGGTCAATTCAACATATAATTTTATCTCTAACGAATCAAATTAAAAATATGTTAGCAAAGGAAACAAGTCGAAGGAATCAAATATATCTGATTAATGAGTTTAAATGTTACCCATAATAATAAAGTATTTATAATAATAGTTATCATTTTAAGTGTATATAAATATATTTTTTTGGACAATGTTTGTGGCGAACCATTGACCAATGTGTACCCACACTATGTGTTTTGATCCGTTACCATTCCCACCCATTTTGCCACCTCATTATCTGATACCGTCTTTTGGTCTGGCTTTGCACAATGATACGACGATATGAACATGACTTGGAGCTCTTCTTCCCCTCTTCATGGGATTCTATGCTTGTGTTAACAGAGAAGATGTGAATTAAAATGCTCTTGATGGCTAAATCTGGTTTGGTGGCGTAAAAAAAAATTTTAATGAGTGCATTACTTTGGTGGCGTAAATAAAATATTTTTTTTCTTGTAGCAATCAGCATAAGCTATAAGGCATGCACTAATTTCTATTGTGGTAGATTATATATTTCATGGCATCAAATATGTTGGTTTGTGATTTCTTATGAAGGGAATTTGTCTTTTTTTTCAGAGTTGTACTTACGTATACATTTTTGTACAGGCATGGTAATGCTTGCCTGCCTTCCATCGCACACATAATTTAGCAATTAGCACAATAAAGTTATGGTACCTACTGAAGACTTTGGATTGTACTTCCAGGTTTCATCTAGAACTCTATGCAATCATTTTTTTTCTTTAAAAGTGCTACATGCTAATGGTTTTCACTAATTGTGATCCTGCACACTGTAAAGTTTTATGTCTTTTATACTCAAGTTAGGATACTTTGATCTCGCAGGCAACTATTTGATAGAGAAACTGATAAATGATAAATTCAGTTCATGGTTGGTGAACTTATTTTGACGTTATTTTACTAATTTTGACGTTATTTTACTAATTTTGCACTAATTGCACTAATTTTGACGTTATTTTACTAATCTAGTGAAAATAACGTTAAAAGTGGCGGAAGGTTAATCAGGCATCATGTGGTGGCGTTGATAGCCGAAAGACAAGGGCACATGCACCGATCAGCCGGTGTCCCGATGATTGAGTGCTATGTGCCTTATGTCCAAGGCTTGATGCAAAACTACTATCGAGCCGGGGGTCTCACCGGAAGCAGCCTCTCTATCCCTATGGGATAGAGGTAAGACTGTCTACATCTTACCCTCCTCAGACCCTACCATAGCATTGCTATTGGTGGGATATACTGAGTACGATGATGATGATGATGATGATGTTGGTGAACTTACTTTAAGGTATGCCTTTATTATAATAAAAACTTATGTATATCATAAAGAAAATCGCTCGCTATTTGGTATTGGTGTTATTTAAAGGCAGTAGTCACTAACTGGCAACAGAGGCATGCGATTCCATGTATTGAAATCTTATTAGATAATAATTAGTTTATGGGGATCAAGTTGAAATGGATCACCACTGAATGTATATTTCCTTTGATGTTACCACTATAATGAAATCTCAACTTTTGTTGAAGGGTGGAACTGAGTTGTTGAATCAGTGGGAGAACGAATGGAAAAAAGTTATGAAGTGGGAGCCTTGCTGACTTGTTAAAAAAATGAGTAAGTACACATTATTCGAATTAAATAGATTCATTGTGTGCCTCTGTGTTTATTTTTAACTTGATGCATAGTTCACATTTGTCCCGCCTTAGACTTTTGAATAAATAACAATGATGACCCTTACATGGAATTACCTGCTTCAAACCAAATGTTTTAACATACAAGGAAAAGGACACAAGTGAGTATATGATGGCATGGAAAGGAAACTTGTAAGTTTGAATTTTTATGATACAATATGTTTCTATTGTTACTAGTTTTTATCATGGGTGTTGGGCTATCTTTTCAGGTTTTGGGTTAATCGGCTCTTTTTAGAAACATTAATTCCTAGAAATCAACATTTTCATCGATTATAGTGTCATGCGCTTATGCACGCTTAGTTTCACGAGTTTGGTCCCAAATCAGACCATAAACAGAATAGAAACACGCATAGTTTCATAACGACTTTTGACAAATATAAAAAAATATAATTTTGTAAACTCAAGTAGTGTTATTGACACATAGGTCATGTACAGTATTGTTTCTGTAAGATTATTGTTTAGCAGTTCCAAATGTTAACTTAAGATACAGGATTTGACAAGTTTACGATAATATCATATACAAGCATCATGCTTCTCTATGTAGCCTCATGATTTCATCCAATTCAGCGGTTTCATTCGGTACGCTGCAGGTCTGCATGCTGCAGCTTTTCTGTTGGCGGCTGCATTTTTAAACATATAACACAAAAACAGACCCTACATTTTTTAACATTCACCTATAGCATGATTTCAGGTATATTAAATTGTTGTGACAATATTGCAGGAACAAATGAAGAACTACAAGCCTATAAATGATGGAAATGCTATGGTAGATCTTGTTCTGGTTAAATGAACAAAGAGAACAATGATATCACCAACTTTATGGTAGAGGCATTACAAATACAAAGATAAAAAGAGTAGATGGTACTTGCACATGATTCTAAAGTAGTTGATGGAATCATTTAAAGCAAACTTTGAGGTTGAGAAAACCCATTGTGAATGTACATAGAGATCGAAGAGGATCATGAAAAGGAAAGCATGGTCGATGCTATTCGAAAAGTTATTGACAATCGGTCACAAAACTTGGAAGTTATGACGCGGTAGGTTATGAGTAGATTGTTTTAGTTTATTTTTGTTATTTTAATCGACAATTTATGTTTTCTATATTGTTATTTGAGTTTGGACAAGTATGTCGATGTACACCATTTGACTATTAATAATATTTGTTTTGTTATTGTTTTGTTGAAATTAGGATTGAATGCATATTAATTTTCATCAATTGAGTTTATGTTAAAAAGTTGTATTTTGCTATAAAAAAGGTTGCATTTGTTGTAATTAAAATTCGTAATAATGTTGCATTTACAAAAAAAAAGGTTGCATTATCTTATTAGAAAGATAATAATGGTTGCATTAAGTCAATAAAGAGGTTGCATTTTTGTAACTAAAATTTAATAAAGTTGCATTTGAGTATTAAAAATGTTGCATTAGAATGTAAAATGGTTGCACTTAAAAAGGTTGCATTGGGATGATAAATGCAACACATTCAAAAAAGGTTTGCGTTAGGCCTTGAAAGGGTTGCATTAGGTCTAATGCAACTACTTCTAATGCAGCCTTTGAAAAAGGTTGCATTAGGTATAAAGCAGCTCTTTTAAGGCCTAATGCAATATTTTACCGGGGTTGTGTTTGCTTCATTTTCTAGTAGTGAATGTTAAATAGGGATTTTATCTCGAACTATGTTAACGAATTAAAATTAAAACTAACCAATAAAGCTAATAAATTTTAAAGTTAACAAACTAAGGTTTAATGAAATATAATCTAATGGGTTAGGATTTAACGAATATGGAGTTGGGTTTTAGTTGAAAATGATAGCTTGTTATTTATAAAAATTTTATTTAGATTAAGAATAATTTTATTTAGTTTATTATGATTTTTAAATAATTTATTTGATTTTTAATTAATAAATAGATGTGATGACCCGGGTTCGAACTCGAGCCCGTCTCTTGTCAACCCAACTGCTTAACCAGTAGACCAGTTTATGAATTTGGTTTTTGTGTGGAAAATATTATACATATAAAATAACAAGCTTTAATCTTCTTCCACATTAAAACTCTAAGATTTTCATATGTTAATCTAGTCTATGTTTGTCAAAATTAAGATGGGGCTTTTGTTAATCATAGAAAAACTATTCAAAAACATGTAACTAGTACTTGTTAATATTATGATTTGATGGAGAACTATAGTCGCTAGAAAACGCCATTTGAAGAAAGATTTACGAATTGCAGAGAGTTGATTAATGTAAAGTAATGATTTAGACGAGTTTAGAGTATGATTTGCAACCTTTTTAAAAGGCCCATTGGAGCGTTAACCATTTAATTGATTGTAAATTCAGGTTATAAACATCCAGCCGTTTAAGCGACGTTACGGGTTGAATACACACAAGATTGGTCAAAGTTTTACGTTATTAACAATGTTTACAGGTCATTATCAAGTCCTAAGGCTGTTGATACAAGTTAATTGAATTATTTTTGCGTTTAAACAGTGTTTTGGGCTCGCCAGAGTTATCACGGCCGCCACCGCCGCCTGATCACCGGAAAACGGGACTTGGGGGGTGACGGGCTGGGTTGTAGTGTTTAATATTATATTTTAAGTAACTCACAGTTTCAGCCCCTGTACTTTCAACATGTATTAAATTAGAATTTATTTTATATTTACATATTAAACCTTAATCTTTCAAATGTTATATAAACTTGTTGAAGGTTAATATATTTGGATTATTTTCGAATTATACCCGAAATTTGCGAATCTATTAACTTTAATAAACTTTAAACCTTGGCGTTTCGTTATTTGAACCAAATGGAAATAAAATGGACAAATGATAATCGTACTCATTGTGATCTTTATATTAAAGATAATAAAACAATATCGAGACGATACCGAACGAGTCGATTTAACGAATGAATATATGCAACAAAAATTAATTAATAATATTATATATACACACACACACTCATATAAACAAAACCGAAAATTCGAAATGGGTCGGGTTTTCGGGTTTGAGAAGTGACGAATGTTACAGTTGCGAGAAGTACAGTTTCTAGGACACATAATTAATCCTGAAGGGATTACTGTTGACCCAGCTAAGATTGAAGCAATAAAGAACTGGAGGACTCCGAAAAACCCAACCGAGAACGCAGTTTCTTAAGGTTGGCTGGCTATTATAGGATATTCATTTAGACGCATCGTTGACCGGTATGACCTGAAAGACTGTAGTATTCAGTAAGGGGTAAGTATCAAGAAGAAACATTTGAAGAATTGAAATAAATACTCACATAAGCTCCAATCCTTGTTTTACACGATGGTAATGAGGATTTAGTAGTTTGTACAGATGCTTCACATCATGGGTTAGGTTGCGTGTTGATGCAACGAGATAAAGTCATGTATGTGTCCAGACAGTTGAAGGTTCAATGAAAGCACGTACCCGACGCATGACTTAGAGTTAGCAGCTGTAGTGCACACTCTCAAGATGTCACACCCTGGTTCAGGGCCTAAGAGCGTGACACAAAGTTGGTACCTGTTTTGTGAATGTATCGAAGTAGTGGGTTCATTTTAGTGGAAATCTTATATAAAATATTAATTTACATTGCAAAATTACTCGGGAATTAAATACCCTAGTTTTCGTTTACAAAATATTGTTATATTATTACAAGGATTATATATATATATATATATATATATATATGTATGTATGTATGTATATATCCAAAATAGAGCCATCTTGAGCGATCTTCTATCTTCATGACTCCTAATCCTTGTCTATCAATATCAGCACTAGTTACCTGCATGGCTTCAAAAAACACGTCAGCTATGTGCTGGTGAAACATTGACTCAATAAAACAGTGTTAAACAGTCGCTAAATACAAACATAGTTTTCTGTTTCACGAACTTAGTAGGAAAGCCTGTCATTCCCGGGATTTGTACCACTGCCCTACACACATAATTCAAAGGTTCCCCGAGTACATAGCCCCTGTTCGGAGACAGTTTTCCCCTAGGTTATGTGACCCTATTAGAGAACTGGTTATGGATCACTTGGTTTTGTATGCCAATTATCAGTTATGTATGGATCCAAACACATGTGTATTCGGTCTAAGTTGCTTTTTTATTTTCTGTTTTGTATTATAATGATTTTAGAGACACATTCTCTCATGCAAAACGTTTATCAGACTCTTTGCAATAAACAACCTGTTTACTACAAGAGTAAAATCAGTTCAATCGGTAAAAAGGTTTAACGTGTTCACCTGTTGTTGTCAGTTTGGTGATATTCAGAACCTTTTTCCTTCAATATGCTATTAACCTATATTTGTAATAGTCTTGCATAAATACCTTGATGGAATTTCTTGATTAATCAGCAGACCTTAGGTCTGTTCAGCATACTTTAAGTCTGATTTAGTTCAGCAGACCTTAGGTCTGTCCTAACCTTAGTAGAGTTATAGTGGTATTATGAAAATATACTTTGTATTTACATATGACGTTTGGGATGGCACGCTTTGGCCTATCAGAGTCTATCACATTGGCAAACTTCTCCAGGTAAGTAAACAGGTCCCGCTGCTGATTGGGATTTGTACGAATTACTTACCTTAGGCAAGAAGAGTCTACTAATGATATCCCCCATACAGTTACTACATGCCCGTTAAAATATAGTTTTGATAACATTACTTCTTGTGGAAGTAACGTCATTACTTTGATAAAAAATTAATTTGGAAAATCAGTTATGTTTAACGACTATACTCTTAACTAGGTTCTAATTTGTAAGAAAGTAACCAAAGCATAATCCCTACCTTAGTCAGCTACTCGAGAATAAGAACTAGAAAAGATTAGCAGCTCGTCGGTTAGTGCTTTGTTTAATAAGGCAGCAGGTTGTTAGCAACACTTCGGAACTTCGTTTCTTTATTAAAACTTGCTAGAACAAGCCCTCAGAACATCGGAAAACCCTTGGCACATATTCCTAGGTTAACTATGTGAAATGTGAAGTGATTTTGAGATGAAATGACTTGAACCCATAGCTGCCCTTTTATAGCCAAATTTTGACCATTTTCGCGGCGCGAGAACCCCTCTGCGCCGCAATTTTACACACGGCCTGTCTTGTGATGCCACGTATTGACACGTAGTTGGACTCATGGATTAGATTACCTAACCAGGTTTTGCATCGCGCGAAAGTCCTGCTTTCATGATTTGTGTGCCAGCTACTTATCGTAGCGCGAAATAGATTCAGTTCAGCTTCGCGTCTCGCGAAGAATGATGAAAACCAAAATTTTCATTTTTAGTCCCTTATCTTTCAGAATATACATTTTTAGCCCAAAATTAGATGGGGTATTTTCACGGTATTACACAAGATTTGGAGACATTACTTGTATGGTACAAAGTATAATATCTATACCTATCATAAGAGTCTGAATTACTTATTTGAGCAGAAAGAGTTGAATGTGAGACAGAGGAGATGGTTAGAACTGTTTAAGGACTATGACTGTGATATCAAGTATTATCCCGGAAAGGCTAATATGGTAGCTGACGCCTTAAGCCGAAAGAACGATGAAGTTATTGTGACGGTGAAGTCTTAATAAGTTGATCATTAACTCCGATCTCTTCGAAGAGATCACCACGGCACATTCGGAAGTTCTCAAGGATGAGGGAATTATGAAGAAAGAATGAATCTTTGGGAAGCAGAATGAGTTGATAGATAACAATCACACTATAAAAACCAGGATTTACAGTATGTGGATTCCACACCATGGAAATCTTAGGGGTCGAATCCTAGATGAAGCTCATAAGTCTAGATACTCGATCATCCGGCATCACCAAAATGTATCAAGACCTGAAAAGAGACTACTGGTGGCTGGGTATGAAGAACGAGGTAGTAGATTACGTCAGTAAGTGTTTAACTTGCTTGCAAGTCAAAGTCGAGCATCAAAAATCGTATGGAAAGATGCAGCCTCTAGAGATACCCTAATGGAAATGGGAACACATCACTATGGATTTCATAACTAAGCTACCATGTACAGCTAGAAATCATTTGGGTGATTGTGGACCGATTAACGAAAAGTGCTCGCTTTCTGCCTATACGAGAGACTATCTCGTCAGAAGTGTTAGCAAACGTCTTCATAAGGGAGATAGTCACAAAGCATGGAGTGCCATTTTCGATCAAGTCTGATCGTGACACCCGCTTTTTTTTCGAGATTCTAGAAGAAGTTCCATAAAGCTATGGGAACGAGACTGAACATCAGCACGGCGTATCATCCTCAAACCGATGGGTAGTCTAAAGAGACTATCCAAAACCTTGAGGATATGCTACGTGCGTTTGTGTTAGACTTTGGAGGGAGTTGGGATGATCATTTGCACCTAGCAGAATTCTCTTACAATAACAGCTAATATTCAAGTATTGGTATGCCGCTGTTTGAGATGCTATACAGTAGAGTTGTAGAAGTCCGGTATGGGGAGAGATTGGTCAGAAAGAAATCAGAAGTTTAGAAGTCGTGCAAGAAACCTCTTCAAGGTTTCATCAGATTAAGGCAAGGATGAAAGTTGTTCAAGATCGTCAAAAGTCATATGCTGATAAGCGACAACGATCGATTGAGTTTAAACGTTGGCGACAACGTGATGCTTAAGGTCTCGTCTTGGAAAGGAATCATTAACTTTAGGAAAAGAGGAAAGTTGAGTCCGAGGTACATCAGACCATTCAAGATCATAGCCCTTGTGAGTGAAGTGGCTTATAAGCCAGATTTACCTGAGGAATTGGAACAAATTCACTTTACTATCAATGTTTCTCACTTGAGAAAATGTCTAGCTGATGACATGTCTCACATGCCATTAATAGACATCGTGGTTGATGAACAGTTAAACTACATCATGCCAGCCTATAGAAATAGTCAACTGCAAGGAGAAGCAGCTTCGTCATAAGGTTATTCCCATGGTGAAAGTAATAAGGAAGCATCATAAGGGATCAGATGCCCCTTGAGAAGCTGAGGATGAAATGAAGAAGTTCTACCCGCAGTTGTTCAAGTAATAGTTATGTTTCGGGGATGAAACCTCTTTTAAGGAGGGTAGACTTGTAACATCCGACATTTTGAAAATAATAAATAAAGAAAAAAATTTAATAAATTTTTTTATTTAATTGTCGTAGATTAAATAATAAAAAAAATATAAAGGATGGTAGGCTTTTAATAAATCTGGATTCAGAATAAAATATGGACTAAGAAATGTTTTGGGCCTAGGGTCCATGGGATTAGGGTATAAATACCCCTTAAACCTTTTCAAAACCCTAGATCTCACACTTTCCATATTTTTCAACGCACACTCGAACACACACAAACATTCCTCCGTCTTCTTAGACTCCAGATCTACAAGACCAATCAAATCCTTTTGTGTTATAAAAGATCCAAGAAATAAAAATCCTCAAGCTTATAATCCGGCTCAAGATCCGAGCCAAAACCGGTTTGTTAAAGGTAGTGTTATCCATAAGGTCTTTCATTTGATATTGGTTGTTCACGAAAATTGGTAGAACCTTAGATCCTTAGATCGGGGCCTAAGGGTTAATAAAAATATAAAGTTGACGTTAAAATGGGAACTTTAGGAGTTGGATTCATTTGATTCGTTAGTTAAGTTCGGCTCGTTCATATTTATAGATCTAACGAAAATTTGGATTTTTATAAACCTAGAATAAAAGATTGGACTTGAATATAAACAAGTCTAGATTTTAGTTGTTAATAGTAATAGAAAATAAATTAATAAAAGTAGTAATAATAATAATAATAATAATAATAATAATAATAATAATAAGTTTTAAACATGAAAGGAGGAAAAAAGGAACAGCAAGAAATCAAACATAAATAAAAATATAAAAGATAATAATAATAATATAATAATAATAATAATAATAATAATAAATGAATAAGTAGTAATATAATATAAATTAAACGATAATTATCTCCATATATTGGAAACCTAGATTGCTATAGTAACATGAGACAATTATCTATATATAATTGGAAATCTAGATTGCTACAATAACATTTGTGCACTTTTGCATTTTTGTATTTCTG